>NC_045975.1:41708406-41968482 GCF_010909765.2 Amblyraja radiata
CTCTCAAAAATAGCTCCAAAATAGGTAACTCATAATGTTATTTTTGATGAAATATGGACCGTGTATTTGAATTGAGGACGTGTATCTGACTTGAGGATCTCAATAGATTTATCATAAATTATCTTTGATAGTCGCTTTAGCATCCACAGATGTTCAATTGATAGTCCGATATGTTTCTGAATACACTCGGTAGACCAGGGTCGGATTAATAGCTCAATGCAGAAGGTTCAATGTTCAGGTGATATTCAGCGCAGAAGATCTATTTTAAATAGTGTGAAATGTAATATGAGATTGTACATCTCTGCTGTTGGATGCACAATCTCATATTCCAAGTGGGTCAATAAAACTGTTTCATTTTGAGGCATATTCTGCACAATCAGGGTGATGTTCGTGCAAGAGAAAATAAAGATTTACAGAGGTTTTCTTGTATTAAAGTTCAGTGGCGACTTTACAAGTACTTCTATTGATTTCACTTCAGCAGTCCGCGATGTTGCTATATCAGGTCACATTTTACATTCCGTGCTGGCAACTTCCAATGAATGCTGCAATGCTCGGTCTCATATTCATGCTTCAGTCTTTACAAGCAGATACAACATAGCAATCCGGTGAAGAGCATTAGTGCCCATCAATTTAGGCTTGAGACTTTACTTTAGAGATACAGTGTAGAAACAGGCCCTTCGGCCCACCGAGTCCTCACCGACCAGCGATCACCCAGCGCACTAGCATTATCCTACACACTAGGGACAATTTACAATTAACAGAAGCCAATTAACCTACGAACTTCCACCTCTTTGTAATGTGGAAGGAAACCAGGGCACCCGGAGTAACCAATGGGGAGAACATACAAATTCCTTACAGACAGCATCTGTAGTCAGCATTGAACCCGGATCTATGTTGCGGTAAGGCAGCAACTCCACCGCTGCACCACTGTGCAGTCCCGTATCGATAGAATATAGAATAGTACAAGACAAGAACAGGCCCTTTGGCCCACCATCTTGCTGCATATAATCCACACCCCTCCATTCCTTCAAAATCCACGTGCCTATCCAAAAGCCCCGTAAACACCATTATCATATCTGCCTCCACCACCACCCCTAGCAGCGCATTCCGGGCACCCACCACCCTCTGTGTAAAAATACTTGCCCCGCACATCTCCTTGAACTTTTCCCCTCTCACCTTAAAGCCATCCTCTCCAGTATTTGACATTTTAATTCTAAGACAGCAGATTCTGACTGTTTGCCTTATCTATGCCTCTCATAACTTTTTGTGATTTTTAAAATGTTTTTATGTTTTTGTGTGTTGTCTATGTTCATAAGTTCTGGAAGCAGAATTAGGCCAATCGGCCCATCAAATCTACTCTGCCATTCATCCTTTTCAACCCCATTCTCCTGCCTTCTTCCATACTAAACAAGAATCTGTCAATCTCCGCCTTAAAAATATCCATTGACAGCCTGCTAGTCTTTGGCAATGAATTCCACACATTCACATGACTAAATAAATTCCTCCTCATCTCCTTTCTAAAGGAACATCCTTTTATTCTGAGACTGTGCCCTCTGTTCCTAGACTCTTCCACTAGTGGAAACATCGTCTCCACATCCACTCTATCCAGGGCTTTAATTATTCGGTAAGTTTCAATAAGGTCCCCCCTCACTCATCCTTCTAAACTCCAGCAAGTACAGGGCCAGAGCCTTCAAAAGGTTATCATAAAAATATATAGACTTTAGACTTTACCTGAGACTTGAGAGATACAGTGCAGAAACAGGCCCTTCGGCCCACCCAGTCCACGCTGTCCAGCAGTAGCACCGTTCCACACACCAGGGACAAATTACATTTTTACCAAAGCCAATTAACCTACAAACCTGTACATCTTTGGAGTATGGGAGGAAACCAGAGCACCCGGAGAAAACCCACGCTGTCACAGGGGAGAAGGTACAAACTCCGTCCAGACAGCACCTGCAGTCAGGATTGAACCCGGGTCTTTGGTGCTGTGAGGCAACAACTCTACCACTGCACTGCTGTACCACCTTTGGATTTTGTTCCCTAAAATTAGAGAATTCAGTGCTCATACTACTGTGTTGTAAGCTAGCCCCAGCGTAATATGAGGGGCTGCTCCTCCAGTTTGCGTGTGGCCTCACTCTGACAATGGAGGAGGCCCAGAACGGAGAGGTCAGTGTGTGAATGGGAAGGGGAGTGAAAGAGTTGAGCAATTGGGAGAATAAACGACAGATAATACTAACTCAGGCTATTTACCGATTCTAAATCCTGCTTTCAAGTGCCTTCAGGTTTCTTGACTTTAATCAAATAACGGTAATCAGGAGTTTCCCGAATCCTTGTGTGTTGGGTACTAATTAAATAACTGCAACTATGACTTTACCTTTTAGCCCAAGCCTGGTTAACCGTTTTACTGGGGTTTTTTGCACAGTGTTGGTCAAAAATGGTACACTTTTTCTGCAGTGTGTGTGTGACAATTTGATTGGCCTCAATAGTAGAAACAAGTCATATTACACCAGCTAAACTGTCAGGTAGCTGTAAATCACAAACCAGGGAGCCATTGGCAGTATAATTTGACACCTAATTGGTTTTTTTCTGCTCTCCCCTTGCCTTCACAAGCTCAATGAGTCAACATTACCTCATTGCGAGAAAGGGTGTAGGAAAATTTGACATCTTGCATGTACGCGTGTCTCGGTCTGTGGTGGCAGGGCTTGTATATTTTGACCACATTCACTAAAGGAAATTGCTGATGAATTAACAAGGCTGTTGATGGGTTCATGAAGCTGTTGATAGATTGCAAAGGCATCGCGGAGCTGAACAGACAAGGCGATCTAACAACTCCATGCTTTCACATAGGGTTCAAAAAGGGATAATTAATATTTGCGTTTTACATCAGCAACACTTTCTGTTCATGGAATCAAGAAAGATTAGCAATAGAGACGGCCTTTCTGCCCATCATTTCTGTACAGCAGAGGAATGGTACGAACCCAATCGCACCTTTCAACACGATAGCCCTGGAGTCATACAGCACACAGAAACAGGCCCTTCGTCCCAATTTTCTCCTGCAGGCTAAGATTCCCCATCTACACTAGTCCCACCTGCCCGTTTTTGGCCCATATCCCTCTAAACCTATGACTATAACCCAGGATATACGCCAACATTCTTTAAGTATAGATCCAAGTGATGTATACTTTAGACTTTAGAGATACAGTGTGGAAACAGGCCCTTCTACTCACTGAGTCCGTGCAGACCAGCACTCACCCTGTACACTAACCTATACACACCAGAGACAAATTTACAACGTTACCAAAGCCAATTAACCTACAAACCTGTATGTCCGTGGAGTGTGGTAGGAAACCGATACACCCGGAGAAAACCCACATGGTCACGGGGAGAACGTACAAACTCTGTACAGACAGCACCCGCAATCAGGATTGTTGCCTTAATTGCCCATGGTGGCTGTAGCAACTTCTATACCAATATAGGGTGTACAACAGAAAAAACATCTTTGCACCAACTTTTTGGAATCCTTCCAGCTCACTTGGGCTTGGAAACAGTTAACAATTAAGGCTCAGATGAAATATGGTAAAGTCAGACAACCTAATTCTGTTGGTTCCTGGCTACATCTCCTAGAGTTGATTTAAGTGTGCCAAAAGCAATTAGTGAGCAAGAACACACAGAACCGATCCCACAACAACCAGAGTGAAATTCAGAAAGTTGCAGCATTGTTGGAATAATGGTAAAGTACAGTAATTATACTGTTCCATGATTATCTGTCAATTGATAGGCACGCACAGCAAGGAAACAGGCCCTTCGGCCCACCGAGTCGGCGCCGACCATCTAGTCCCATGTTATCCCACTTTCTCATCCACTCCCTACACACTGGGGGCAATTTTCACAGGCAAATTAACTTACAAACCCGCACGTCTTTGGGATGTGGGAGGAAACCGGAGCACCCGGAGGAAACCCATGCAGTCACAGGGAGAACGGGCAAACTCCACATAGACAGCACACGAGCTCAGGATCGAACCTGGGACTCTGGCACTGTGAGGCAACAGCTCTACTAGCTTGGGGGTAGTAAATGTTAAGATAAACGGGGTACTGATTGGGGATGATCAGCCATGATCACATTGAATGGCTGTGCTGGCTCGAAGGGCTGAATGGCCTACTCCTGCACCTATCGTCTATTGTCTATAAATGTTTACATTTCTATTCTTCCCACCCCTTCCTGCTGTCTCTTCCCAACAAGAGAGTGGTTAATTTCAAGGCGCCTGGCACTCTCCAAATGCTAAATCTCTGAATGTTAAACTTCTTAAAGTACTTAACAATGATCAAGGAGGCTGCTGTAATTATTGAGGGCAGCCACTTCAAGATATAAGACAGGTGTAGTGGAATATTTAAAATTACGCTCATCAAACTCAGTGTGAAAGGCAGGAACAATTTAAAAATAATTAATCTTCCCAGAGTGATATCATTAATTCAATGGATCAAGGTAAAGAGTGTTTGGGTTTTGAAGGGAAAATCCCCATGCAGTAAAAGGATTCTAACTTTGCTTTTAACCAATTAATTTGCCAAATCTCAGACTCGATGTTTGCCTGATGCGATAAGAATCTATATAGTAGTTCTCTTCCACCTGCAAAGGCAATTCCCTCTTTTTCCTCCCCTCCTGATCGGTGTATCTAAAGAATTTTTAAAAAGCTTTTAATATTAATTTTGAATGTTAAGGAAGGAATTATATGTTTTTTTTAAATTAATGAACAGGAAAAATTATAAACTGCCAGACTGCACTTAATCTGTGAACTGCTAATATCGTTAATTTTTTTTAGCTAGAATTTTCAATTGGGTTTTACTCAGTTATTTGGTTAAGCAGAACACTTGAAAACGTTTAAAATCCCACCCGAAAATTAAAGGTTATTTAATTTACAATTAAAGATGAAATTACTGAGGTACATATTTAAAAAAATCAAATATGGAAGCATTTATTAGAACAAAATCATAGACCAGATTCTCACACTTTAAATGATCCCTGGTGTGTAGGATGTAAGACTGAGATAACATAGAACTAGTGAATGGGCGATCAGTGGGCAGTATGGACTCGATGGGCCAAAGGGCCTGTTTCCATGCTGTGTCTCTAAAACTAAAAGCTAAAACTCGGAATAGTACGTCACAATGAGGCAGCACACAAGAGTTCCTGGCACCACATTCGGAGTTGTTGCAAATGTTAGGGTCTTTATTTGACGATGAAGGTCCGTTGTCCTGGTGGCGGCACTGGTTTGTAGATGCTTATTAATATTATAAAACAAGTCAGGGGCGGCACGATGGCGCAGCGTTAGAGTTGCCCCCTTACATGCTAGAGACCCGGGTTAGATCCCCACTACGGTTGCTGTCTGTACGGAATTTGAACGTTCTCCCCATGCCCACATGGACTAGTTTCCTCCCACACTCCAAGACGTATAGGTTTTGTAGGTTAATTGGCCTCGGTAAAAATTGTAAATTGTCCTTGTGTGTGTAGGATGGCGTTAGTGTACATGATGATCGCTGGTCAGCATGGAGTAGGTGGACCGATGGGCCTGTTTCCATCTCGAAAAAAAACCGAATGTGGAACCACATGTCAGAAAGTTTTGAACACAGATTCTGCTTCACGGCCCTAAGCTGCTGTTTCAATCTGGTTCTGAAGCTGTGATTTTTTCCTTCAGTGATGCCTTCTTTCAGATGCAGTGTCAAATCAAAACCATCTTATATAAGCATTAAATATACTGCTATTTTGGGGAAGAGATTTCTGATCAGCATTCATATCTCTCAACCGCTAAAACGGATTATGTGGACATGATTTGTTTGATACCTCTGGGAACATTTTTATATGAGTATTGGCTTTTACATTCCCCCACATTATAACATAGCTCTTTAATGATACTTGATGGCTATAAGGGCCACATAATGTTATGAAAGGTGCTACATAAATGCCAGTGCTTTAGTTAAAATAGCTAATAATAAATCTATTGAATTTGTGATATACCTCTTGCAGTTAAATCTTTATGGGCCTCTACTTGGGCTGTATACATGCAGGATGTAACACTGTTAACTTCTGGGAGTATCATAATATAAACAGCACCATCCCATCAACATTTATCTGGAATGTATGACAAATCTTACATCTGTGCTCACTTCTTGTGAACTGTTTATAAAAATCCTATTTTTAAAGTTCTAATGGAAACAAGCAATGTAAACTCCTTACAATGCAATGGCATAAAGAGATGTATTATAACACTGTAAACGCAAAAGTACAAATGTAAGGACAGTGTGTAACTTTGAAGTGGAAATGTGTCTGTATACCCTGGTTGAACTATTCTCTGTTCTCAAATTTAATTCAGCCAAAAAATAAGAATTAATTTTTCGTATTCAGCGTCAAAGGAGATAACTAGCTTTATATTCAGTTTTAGTTTATTGTCACGTGTACCGAGGTAAAGTGAAAAGCTTTTGTTGTGTGCTAACCAGTCAGCGGAAAGTCAGTGAAAACTAAGTGGAACTTTTCTCACCTTACCCTTCCATATCTCTCGTTTCCCTTTCCCCTGAGTCTGAAGAAGGGTCTCGAACCGAACCGAAACGTCACCCATTCCTTCTCTCTAGAGATGCTGCCTGACCCACTGAGCAGCATTGTGTGTCCGTCTTCAGCAGAAAGAAAATACATGATTGCAATCGAGCCAATGTGTTGTATGTTAAAGACCTTGCATCTGAGGATGATTTTTCTTCTGGATCTTTTTATCAACTATAGTTTTAGTTTTAGTTTAGAGATATGACATGGAAACAGGCCCTCACCTCAGGTGCTGTCTGTGGAGTTTGCAGGTTCTCCCTGTGGGTTTCCTCCAGATTCCTCCACATCCCAAAGACTTTAGACTTTAGAGATATGGTATGGAAATAGGCCCTTCGGCCCACCAGCGATTATTCCCTACACTAGCATATCCTACACATTAGGGACGATTTCCATTTTTATAAACCAAAGCCAATTAACCTACAAACGTGTACGTCTTTGGAGTGTGGGAGTAAACCGGAGTACCCGGAGAAAACCCACGCGGTCTCAGGGAGCACGTAAAATTCTATACAGATAGGACCCGAGGTCAGGATCGAACTTGGGTCTCTGTCATGCTAAGGGAGCAACTCCACCACGGCGCAACTGTGCCACCTAAGGCGTGCAGGTTTGGTGTTTAATTGGCTTCTGTAAATGGCCTTTGAGTGTGTAGTAAGTGCATGGGATAACATAGAAGTGTGAATGGGTGATCAATGGTCAGCATGGACTCATGGGCCGAAGGGCCTGTTTCCATGCTGTACCTTTCAATTGCTTCAACCATTATCTTCTGTTTCTCTGCTTTCCAAATAGCCATGTATTTTGCTGCATTACTGTAACAACAATATAACATTGCCATTGCATTTAAAAATCAGCACATCATTGATGACTGAATTGTATCTGTGAACCTTGCACCAACTAACACCAGCTTTCAAATCCTGCACTTGAAATCTATGCATGTCAAATGCAAAAAAAATAGTGGGTGTGGAAAGAAAATGTGCTTAGATTTCTAATATATTTGATGTCCTCACTGCTTCAGGGGGTTTTCATGGCCGGAGTGAAGTACCTTCAATGTGTAGTCATTCTTGTTATTGAGGCCGACATGACCATTGGTTTGCACGCTGAAGTCTCACCGAGAATATTAAGTGCGGAGAATATCAGTTGAAAGGACACGAAGTGCTGGAGTAACTCAGCGGTAACTCACAGGTTAGAAACGTCACCTATCCATGTTCTCCAGAGATGCTGAGTGACCCACTGAGTTACTCCAGCATTTTGTGCCCTTTTGTGTAACACAGCATCTGCAGTTCCGTGTTTCTACATTTACAGAATTTATTTTGCTTTTTGTTTAGTTTAGTTTTTTTTTTAGTTTAGTTTAGAGATGCAGCACAAAAACAGTTATCTTGGCCCACCGAGTCTGTGCCGACCAGCGATCCCCACACATTAACACTATCCTACACACTGGAGACCATTTACAATCTTACCAAGCCAACTTACCTGCAAATCCGTACGTCTTTAGTATGTGGGAGGAAATCGGAGAAGCCAGAGAAAACCCATGCAGGACACTGTACAGACAGCACCCGAGGTCAGGATCGAACCCAGGTCTCTGGCGCTGTAAGGCAGCAACTCTACCGCTGTGCTACTACTGTTGATAAACCTGCAAACTTTATTCAATGTTTCCATAGTGACCCTGAATAAAATGTTTGCACCATCCAAAAACACCATATTCTTAATAACCATTGAGATGGCATGTTGAGGCCCTTAGGTTAAGTATTTAGAGCTTTTAGATTCAGAGATTCAGCGTGGAAACAGGCTCAAGTCCACGCCAACGAGCGATCACCCGTTTGTAGTAGTTCCATGCTATCCTTCTTCCTCATCCACTCCCTACACATTGGGGGTAATTGCAAACCCGCATGTTCTTGGCATGTGGGAGGAAGCCAGAACACCCGGAGGAACCCACGTGGTCACAGGGAGAACGTGCAAACTCCACACAGACAGCACCCAAAGTCAGGATGGAACCCGGGTCTCTGGCACTGTGAGCAGCAGCTCCACAGCCGCTGTGCCACTGTACCGCCCCATGGTGTAATTCTTCTTTCTGCTTGATTCTGTACACTTGATCCTGTCACCCGCCTCTCAGTTATACCCATTTGTTAGTCCCGTTTGCAATCAGATACAGATCTGTCAACACTGTGCATACATTGCCTCAGCAGTTACTGTCAACTGGTTTCGCTGCTGATGTATCAGCGCTGAGGAACAATGGCAAGTGGCAACAATCACGCAAACAGATTGCAGCCGAGACTCCTGATTTTTCTTTAAGCCGAAAATGGCTTTTTGTTATGGGAACTGCTGTTGAGCTTGAGTCATGCAGCTGAAATAATGGCTGTGTGTATGGTTTCCAGAAAATTTGACATGGTTCTTGCTTCTTATTGTTGGGTATGTTCATTTTTCTATCTCTGGAAAGAGGTCATCCACATAAAATGTGACAGCATGGTATTTGCAGTGTTACAGTTGACTAATAAAGTATGATTGGCAGTGTGTAGACAGTGTTTCCAGTGGGTGAATGAAGCTACCAAGTAATGCTCTAAAGCCCGAATGGGTAGGCTGCCAGAAAAATGTTTTACTTTTTACAATACAAAACAGGTGGCAGCGATTCAGTGTGAAATGATTTGATTTTTCATGGAAGGGAGGGAGTAATGCAAAAACAGCACAGTAATATTGAGCCTCCTCAAACTCCAGGATCCTGGCATAGAAAATGTAACTCTTGGCTTGAGTCAGTGGTGCCTCTGAAAGTGACTGCTACTGAATGAAGGCTTTTCATTTATATGCTGCAAACAATAGTGCGTAGATGATAGAAAGCTACTGTACATTGAAGCATGTAGAAAAGAGGATTTAAATAGGAAGTGGTGCCTCAGAGCACCAGAGACCCGGGTTCGATCCTGACTAAGGGTGCTGTCTGTACGGAGTTTATACCTTTTCCCTGTGACCCGCATGGGTTTTCTCCGGGAGTTTCGGTTCCCTCACATACTCCCCAAGTTTGTCGGCTAATTGGCTTGGTAAAATTGTAACTTGTCCCCAGTGTGTGTAGGATAGTGTTAATGTGCAGGAATCGCGTAGCCGAAGGGCTTGTTTCCGCAATGTATCTCTAAACTAATAAATATATATGTCTATACATGAGAGGAAAAGTGTCATGTATATTGATAGGATAGAGTCATTTAGATTAGTTTATTTTCATGTGTACTGAGGTACAGTGAAAAGCTTTTGTTGCGTGCTAACCGGTCAGTAGAAAGACTACACATGATTACAATCGAGTCGTCCACAGTGTACAGATACAGGATAAAAGGAATACGTATATTGATAAGATAAAGGGAAAAGTATATTGATAGGCGGTACAGTGGTGCAGCGTAGAGCCAGAGAGCCGGATTCCATTCCGACTACGCGTGCTGTCTGTACGGAGTTTGTACATTTTCCCTGTGACCGCGTGGGTTTCCTCCGGGTGCACCGGATTCCTCCCACATCACAAAGACGTGCAGGTTTGTAGGTTAATTGGCCCTGTAAATTGCTCCTGGTGTGTAGGGAGTGGATGAATAAGTGGGTTAACATAGAACATTTGATTAGTGTATAAGTGTAAATAATTTGGTGTACATATAGTGGCTGGTGTACATATGGTGTACATATAGCTGCTAAATTTGTATAAGATAATTACAAGCAGTTGAATAAGGGGTGGGAATTAATAAGCTTTGGCTTCTTCCTGCTCCTTTTCGGACACATACGATTTCATTTATTTATAGATATTGTTTATGATACTTTATAAATACTTTTGTTTTGTTTTTTGTATGCTGTTTCACACTTGCTTTTTATTCTTTTATTCTGTTCGAAATAAATAATTTAAAAAAAAACCCAAAAACTGGTGTGAATGGGTGATTGATGGTTGGCGTGGACTAGGTGGGCCGAAGGGCCTGTTTCCACGCTGTATCTCAAAACCAAATTAAACTGCGTAGAAAGAATATCTCTTAACTGCAACCGGCTAGAGATGGGTTTGAAGCTGGCGGTTGCCTCAGGGAGACTGGACTCGTAACCTCATGTTCACAACATTTACCTATTTACACGTTAAAATAATAGACTGTGTCAATCTCACTGGATAAATGCTTTAGACAGAAGTCTGCCTGCGAGAAAAAAAGGATAACATCCAAGCAGCAACGATATCAGCAACTGTATTTCCACTAAAAGCGACAAATGATCCATTACTCAAGGAAACAAAATGAAGACTTGTTCTATTGCTGTATGTTGGAGGCCACTCCTTCCCTTAAGATTGACTGCAGTACAAGTTCCCCGGAGGGAATGTGACTCCTCAGCAGTTACTAATCGTGCCTGAAGCTATGAGCCTTTCAGTTCCGATGACTTGACTAATTATTGTTTAATGAATGGCCCAAGTAGGATTATAAGCATTTACAGTATGTATGTATTAATCAATCATTGTGTGAAGATAAAAGCCTCCCCTTCTTTCATCCCATTGTGCTACATAGCCTGGATTTCAAAACAATTAAGATTCAAATTAACTCGGCGAAACTAATTCAATGTGTTTAGAGTTTTGTCACATGTTAAATTATATTTGTGAAGGAAATTGATGTTTTAACCATGTTCAGAATGTTCATGTATGGGAATAACATCTGTTTAATGTTACCAACGGTGTAAATGATCCTGTGAGTATAAAATGTCACACAAAAGCTGCATGAAACATTCGGAGGTTGGCAAGATTGATTGCTTGCAATGAAACAGACCCTTTGGCCCATCGAGTCCACGATCACCCGTTCACGCCAGTTCTATGTTCCCCACTTCTTATCCACACCCTACACAATAGGGGCATGTGGGAGGAAACCGGAGCGTCCAGAGCGCAGGGAGATCCTGCAAACTCCACACAGACAGCACCCGAGGTCAGGATCGATCCTGGGTCTCTGGCGCTGTGATGATGGTGGCTGTCTTTTTTGAGGCGGAACCTCCTGTAGATCCCTTCGATGACAGGGAGGTCAGTAGCTGTGATGGACCGGGCAGTATCCACATTACAGTAAACTTCAGGAACAGTTTCTTCCCAACAACCATCAGGTTAATTCCCGGGATGGCGTATGTTGATAGAATGGAGCGGCTGTGCTTGTACACTCTGGAATTTAGAAGGATGACAGGGTACATTATTGAAACATATAAGATTATTAAGGGTTTGGACACGCTAAAGGCAGGAAATATGTTCCCGATGTTGGGGGAGTCCAGAACCAGGGGCCACAGTTTAAGAATAAGGGGCAAGCCATTTAGAATGGAGATGATAGAAACATAGAAAATAGGTGCAGGAGGAGGCCATTCGGCCATTCAAGCCAGCACCTCCATTCATTGTGATCATGGCTGATTGTCCCCTATCAATAACCCGTGCCTGCCTTCTCCCCATATCCCTTAACTCCACTAGCCCCTAGAGCTCTATCTAACTCTCTCTTAAATCCGTCCAGTGACTTGGCCTCCACTGCCCTCTGTGGCAGGGAATTTCATAAATTCACAACTCTCTGGGTGAAAAAGTTTTTTCTCACCTCAGTATTAAATGACCTCCCCTATATTCTAAGACTGAGGCCCCTGGTTCTGGACTCGCCCCACATTGCGAACATTTTTCCTGCATCTAGCTTGTCCAATCCTTTTATAATTTTATATGTTTCTATAAGATCCCCCTCATCCTTCTAAACTCCAGTGAATACAAGCCTAGTCTTTTCAATCTTTCCTCATATGACAGTCCCGCCATCCCAGGGATCAATCTTGTGAACCTACGCTGCACGGCCCTAATCACAAGGATGTCCTTCCTCAAATTAGGAGACCAAAACTGTACACAATACTCCAGATGTGGTGTCACCAGAGCCCTATACAACTGCAGAAGAACCTCTTTACTCCTATACTGAAATCCTCTTGTTATGAAGGACAACATTCCATTAGCTTTCTTCACTGCCTGCTGTACCTGTAAGCTAACTTTCTGTGACCGGTGTACAAGGACGCCCAGGTCTCGCTGTACCTCCCCCTTACCTAACCTAACCCCATTGAGATAATAATCTGCCCCCTTGTTTTTGCCGCCAAAGTGGATGAATAACTTGTTTTTGCCGCCAATGATGATTAACGTTTTCACACAGAGGGTTGTGAATCTGTGGATTTCTCTGCCTCAGAAGGCAGTGGAGGCCAATTCTCTGGATGCTTTCAAGAGAGAGTTAGATATGGCTCTTAAAGATGGCGGAGTCAGGGGATATGGGGAGAAGGCAGGTTCGGGGTACTGAGTGTGGATGATCAGCTATGATCACATTGAATGGCAATGCTGGCTTGAAGGGCCGAATGGCCTACTCCTGCACCGACTGTCTATTGTCTATTGTCTATATTGAACACTCTCTGTAATCTCCCTCATTCCTGTGGCATATTCTGAAATATTCTGGTGGGACGAGGCATGTGCTTGTATGGAGGGAAGAAGGAACACAAACTTATGATCACGGGCATTTATACATTTGCTTTATCCACATTCCACCGCCATCGTAACTGGTATCTGGCTGAAAAGTGAATGTAAAGTTTGGAATAATGGGTACATAATCACAGCACTGGGTGGCCTAGGTACTTTTCACAGTATTCAGTCAATGTATTGAGTATAGAAGTTGGGAGGTCATGTTGCAGTAGTATAAGACGTTGGTGAGACTGCATATTGGGTTCAGTTCTGGGCACCATGTTATAGGAAAGATGTTGTCAAGCTGGAAAGGGTACAGAAAATACTTGCCAGAGAGGATGTTGCCAGGACTAGAGGGCCTGAGCCACAGGGAGAGGTTGAGTAGGCTGGGACTCTATACTTGGATGCACAGGAGGATGAGGGATGATCTTATAAAAGTGTATAAAATCATGAGAGGAACAGATCGGGAAAATAAGTCCTTTGCCCAGAGTTGGTGAATCGAGGACCAGAGGACATAGGTTCAAGATGAAGGGGAAAAGATTTAATAGGAATCTGAGGGGTAACATTTTCAGACAAAGGGTGGTGGGTGTCTGAACAAGCTGGCAGAGTAGGTAGTTGAGGCAGGGACTATCCCAACGTTTAAGAATCATTTGAACAGGTACATGGATAGGACAGGTTTGGAGGGATATGGACCAAATGCAGGCAGATGGGACTAGTGTAGGTGGGACATGTTGGCCAGTGTGGGCGAGTTGGGCCGAAGGGCCTGTTTCCACACTGTACCATTCTATGACTCTAGTCTGCGAGTAGCTCTTGGTTATTTGATTATTACAGAGACGTCTTCTTCAAGTTTCAATGTCTGGAGTTTCCTTTCAATCTCTGCAATTCATTCATCATAATTTCATAGCATTGTGTAAAGAAAGCTATTTGCTGTAACATCTCATTAACTACCTAATCTCCAAACAACAAGAAATAACACCGAGGCAAATTGAAGGCTTATTGAATGTTTTATTTTAAGAATTTGTTACAGCAAATATATAAAAAATGTTTTCTGATGTATAATTGTTACTTTGAGAGTCTCCTAATTCTAGTTTAATTACATGGGCAGCAGAAACTCAAAGTGAAAAATATCTTCTGCATCTTCTTTGTGTTGCTACTGGTGTTGTAGTCATTTATTGGCACGTTGCACAATTATTTAAACAACTTATTAGAACACCAGTCTTCATTCTGAAGAAGGGTTTCGGCCCGAAACATTGCCTCTTTCCTTCGCTCCATAGATGCTGCTGCACCCGCTGAGTTTCTCCAGCAATTTTGTCTACCTTCGATTCTCCAGCATCTGCAGTTCCTTCTTGAACTTATTAGAACAACAATTATTTAAACAACCATTTAGAACGGAGATGAGGAAACACTTTTTCTCACAGAGAGTTGTGAGTCTGTGGAATTCTCTGCCTCAGAGGGCGGTGGAGGTTCTCTGGATACTTTCAAGAGAGAGCCAGATAGGGCTCTTAAAGATGGCAGAGTCAGGGGATATGGGGAGAAGGCAGGAACGGGGTACTGATTGGGGATGATCAGCCATGATCACATTGAATGGCGGTGCTGGCTCAAATGGCCGAATGGCCTACTCCTGCACCTATTGTCTATTGTCTATTGTCTACCGTGGAACAGCATCCCTCTTCCCATCAGAACTGCCCCCTCCATCGACTCCTTTAAGTCAAGACTAAGAACCCGTCTGTACTCCCAAGCCTTTCTTGACGTCCTCTGAGCGAGGGCTATATGTATGTAGTTTGTTTGTTATACTACTCTTATACAAATGTAAAGCACTTTGGCCAACGAGAGTTGTTTTTTAAATGTGCTATATAAATAAATGTGACGACTTGACTTGACTATTGTCTATTATCACTACCAGCAGGGCTCTATGTTTCGATCAGTTCAGTACATTGTATGGAGACCGTTTTCTCAGCTGTATGACTATATTTCATTGATATCCTTGCCTAATCGATGTATACATCTGGGGGGACACAAAGTGCTGGAGTAACTCAACGGGTCCGGCATCATCTCCCGAGGACCCAACGTGGATGGGTGATGTTTCAGCTCAGGACTCTTCATCAGACGCCAGGGATGGCATGGTGGTGCAGCGGTAGAGTTGGTGCCTCACAGCGCCAGAGACCCGGGTTTGATCCTGACCAGGTTTTGTCTGTATGGTGTTTGTGCGCTCTCCCTGTGATCGCGTGGGTTTGCTCAGGGTGCTTTGGTTTTGTAGGTCAATTGGCTTTGGCAAAAAATTGTAAATTGTCCCTAGAGTGTAGGATAATGCTAGTGTACTGGGTGATCGCTGGTCGGTGCGGACTCGGTGGGCCAAAGGGCCTGTTTCTGCGCTGTATCACTAAAAAACTTTTTTAAACACCCGAATTATCTCCTCTCTATGTTCTGCAGAGATGCTGCCTGACCCGCTGAGTTACTCCAGCACTTTGTGTTCTACGTAAGATTCCAGCATCTGCAGTTACTTGTGTCTCCATACGCCTGGGGAGTATTTCTTGACTCCTGAAGAGAAAAGTTCAGTTATTTTGCAACAGTAAACTTAATTATAATTGGGATCTTTTTAGTATATTTGGAATACCAAGGACCCAGATACTGTAAAGGATAAAGGGTGCGACATTGAAGCTATAACATTGAAGTCAGATAAAGTCCAATTTAAGATAGTTGAACTATGTTCTATGTTCTATAAAACAAAGGTTTATAGAAAGGTTTTGCCACTTTCATTTCACTGCACATCTCGTATGTGTATGTGACGAATAAACTTGACTTGACTTGACTTGACTTGAGGTGCTTTCGCTTAATATATTTATTTGTTATTGCAGTTGAGTCGGGTTTATTAGTGAGTTAGGTGACTAGATGCATTATGGAATACTGTCCCAGTGAGATAGGAGAGATAAGCAAATGTTATCTTCAAGAACGGTCTGTAACTTAGAATTCAGAGTAAAAAAAAACCCACTACTTTAGCTCGGCAGAAATATAATATCCTTTTTGATATGGAAAGACACTTGGGGCTGGTAGCAAACTGCAAAGTAGTAAAACCATAATGCTAACTAATTATATACAAGTGCTTGTTGAATGTAATGCTATATGGAGGGACATTTCACAAGTCAAAACATCCCATCACTTCTGAGCTGTCGGCACTGAGCTGCTTTCAGTCATTAAAACCCAATGACAGAATCCATGTTTGAGGGCTGTATGATAGAATAACTTCTCCAGATTCCGTAGCAAGACTAGAGAGTTTTCATCACATTCAGCTAATTGTGACCACGTCACCATTTCACTCCTTCGTCCGCTTCTCTTGCATGTCCTGATCTAACAGCACGGTGCTTGCCGCCCGCTTTATTAACCGCCCCGTCTGATTGCTTTGCCTTCCAGTCATTCTGTCAATGAACAATGCTTGTGTAAACACGGCAGATCACTGCCAAGGCTCAGGCAAGCGGTACTACAGAAATGTGACTGATAGAGTGGGAAGAAGGGAGGTTAAAAAAAACTGATAGAGGGGAATCTATAGGATGAATGCACAGCCACTTACCCGGAGTGGGCGGCATGGTGGTGCAGCGGTTGTGTTGCTCCCTTACAGTGCTTTTAGCGCCAGAGACCCGGGTTCGATCCCGATTACGGGTGCTGTCTGTACGGAGTTTGTGGTTGGTGCAGATTCGACGGGCCGAGGGGCCTGTTTCCGCGCTGGATCTCTAAGCTAAACTAAACTAAACTAAAGTTGGGGAATCAAGAACCAGAGGACATGGGTTTAAGCTGAGAGGGGAAAGATTTAATCGGAATCTGAGAGACAACCTTTTCACACAGTGTACAGGGTGGTGGGTGTATGAAACGAGTTGCCAGAGGAGGTAGTTGAAGCAGGGACTATAATAACACTTTAAAATAAATGTGCACAGGTACATGAATAGGAAAGCTTTAGCGAGATATAGGCCAAATGTGGACGTTGGGCCGAAGGGCCTGTTTCAGTGCTGTATGACTCTATATGGAGAAACGCTGAGGTGAAATATAGCTGTTAAGATAATAGAATATTTATAAAAATCAGAAATTCAATTAAGTGGGGCAAATTCACATTTTCATGCTTTTTTAAAAAGTTCATGTTACATCTTCTGCGTGATCTAAAATTTGAGAATATTTAGTTTAATGTAGCGATACAGCAAGGAAACAGGCCCTTCGGCCCACGGAGTCCACCCCGACCATCGATCATGCCACGCCCCAAAGAATTTCAAAATTGTTGATCAAAAGGGAAAATAAATGTTTTATCTTATTTTCACAATGTGGGGGGCGGGTATTAATTTTGACTGAGATAGCACAACCAATAGTTGGATAGACAACTGTGAATGGCTTGCAATGAGTTTAGACTTTAGACTTTACAGATACAGCGTGGAAACTAGCCCTTTGGCCCACCGAGTCCGCGCCGACCAGCGATCACCCCGTACACTAGCACACTACACACACTAGGGACAAGTTATAATTTTACCGAAGCCAACTATCCTACAAACCCGCGCGTCTTTGGGATGTCAGTATGTCAGGATGGAACCCTGGTCTCTGGTGCTGTGAAGCAGCAGCACTACCCGCTGCGCCACCACGCCACTCTCTGCTGATAACCTTCCAGGAATGAAGGATGTCTGATTACACAAGGGGTCTTTAGACAGCACAATCAAAATGTTAATGTTCATTTACATTCACGCCCAATCTTCGATTAAGACCTCGTCCAAAACTCAGCTGGGGGAATGGAGGATTGTGGTTTTATGCAGGCAGATAAGAGTTGGTCTTGGCATCATGTTCCGCACAGTTATTGTGGGCTGAAGGGCCTGTTCCTGTGCTGTACTGTTCCATGTAGGAGGTCTTAGATTGGAGTGCCAAGTGTAAAAAGGAGTTGAACTCATTTAGCTCTTTGTTACAACAGATCATCCCAATGAGCCTCCCAAGCAATGGATAATCTTTTGCATGCAGTTGCTGTTTTGTACCCAAGAGTTGTCACCAATTTATATATAGCAAATGATTGCAAGCCTTCAACATGAGGCTGATTATATGATTATGGCCTGTTGGGGATTGATATATTTTTACTCAGATATGATAAAGAACTGTAATATTTATACTTGTTACAACACAAGTAGGTGTGGCAGTGGAGTTGCTGCTTCACAGCACCAGAGACCCAGGTTCAATCCTGACTACGGGTGCTGCCTGTGTGGAGTTTGCACGTTCTCCCTGTGACCGCATGGGTTTCCTCCAGGTGCTTCACTTTCCTCCCACATGTGGGTTTGTGGGTTAATTGGCCTCTATAAATTGTCCCTTGTAGATAGAACTAGTGTACAGGTGATTGCTGGTCGGCACGGACTAGGTCGGCCGAAGGGCCTGTTTCCCGCTGTATTTCTCAACAAAACTAAACTAAGTTGAAGTATAAATATGGTGGCACAGTGGCGCAGGTGCTGAGCTGGTGCCCCACAGCACCAGTGACCCAGGTTCGATCCTGAACTCAGGTGCTGCCTGTGTGGAGTTTGCACGTTTCCCTGTGACCACATGGGTTTCAAGTGACCATCGATCACCCGTTCACACTAGTTCTATGTGGTCTCACTTTCTTATGCAGAGGCCATTTTACAGAGGCCATTTTACAGAGGCCATTTAACCTTCAAAACTGCATGTCTCTGGGATGTGGTGGGAACCCGGTGCACCCGGAGGAAACCCACTCGATCGCAGGGAGAATGTGCAAAGTCCACACATACAAAGGGTCAATGGCTCAATGGTACTTTATTGTGACATGTACCTGGGTATAGTGAAATCCCTATTTGCATGCAGTTCAGTAAAAATCCTACTATACATAGGAACAATCATTCTCAAGTATTCGAGTGGATTTTTCTAGAGGCAGCACATAAGAGTTGCCATGATTCCGGCAACATTTTGTACCCTTTAAGTTCAAAGGTGTTAAAAATGTTAGCATCTGAATTCGGGATCGAACCAGAGTTCCAATCCCAATCAATGTCTCTGTTCTATTGCTTCACCTCAACATCTCCTCAAAGTTTGCCTACAGAGTTCCGTGAGACCCCCGCTCACAGCTCCCCCTCTGTAATTCCTGCTGTTCTCCTGCTCGACTACACTACACCCATCACTTCCCTATCTTAGTCCAACCCCCATCTCTCTTTCCAGCTTTCTCCCCCCCCCCCCCCCCCCCACCACAATCTGACAAAGGGTCCCAACTCAAAACACGACCTGAACATTCCCTCCACAGATGCTGCCTGGCCCGCTGAGGTACTTTTGTACTTTACTTGAGAAACGAAGGGACCATTGAAAGAAGTTGATACATATTAAACACGTATTTAAGTCTTCGTAATAAATACCATTACGCATGAAAATTTTCAGCTTAAATAAACTCCTGTCTTTGGACTTATCTTAAATTAGTTCTTGTCTAAATATATTTCAATTTAATTTGATTGCAGGAAACAACTTTATTGCCTGAGTGAAAATGAGGGATCGTTATTCTGAAAGAAAACACCTCGTAGCTCAATTTTTAAAAATTAAGTTATAATTTTTCAACAGGCTGTTTTTACAGCTGTGTTTAAGCATGTTATGCTTTAAGAACTTTCATATTTCTTTTTCTTTTTCGTACTCTGCTCTGGTAATTTGAAAGTTACTTCCAGCAGGTGAAAGGCTTTTGTTTTAGTTCCTCAATGTACCGTCACTAATATCTGTCACAGATTCTAACAGGTTCCTGAAAAGTGAATAACACAATTGCTGCACGTTTTATGAGCTGATATTCAACTAGGAATATACAGTACAGTTGTGAGATTAAAATGACAAAAATGCATTGTTTGGGGACAAATTCTGGAGCAAACCTTACCCACCTAGTCTTAAAGTGAGAGGAGAATGTTTTAATAGGAAGCCAGGGCCACCCTTTTCATGCAGAGGGTGGTGAATGTATGGAAAGAGCTGCCAGAGGAGGTAATTGAGGCAGGTACTATAACAGTATTTAACAGGCATTTGGAAAGGTCTTTGTAAATAGAGGGCCAAACGTGGGGAGGTGGGACTAGCCCAGATTGGGCATCTTGGTTGGCATGGGCAAGATGGTCTGAAGGGCCTGTTTCCTGACTATGTCCTTTCATGACCCTCAGTCCCAACGCATCCCATTGCATCTTTTCTATACCACTAGAACTGCTTCTACATTCAGATTTAAAAAAAATAATATGCTGAAATTGCAGAAGAATTAGGTTTATTATTTTCAAATGTACCGAGGAACAGTGAAAAACTTTGTTTTGAATGCTAACCAATCAAATCAGATAATACCACACATCAATACAACTCAAGTGCCACAGGTAGAGCAAAGGGATAGACTCAGAGTGCAGAATATAGTGCTCAGCATTATGGCACAATAGTTCTGAAGAAGGGGCCCGACCCGAAACGTCACTTGTTCCTTCTCTCCAGAGATGCTGCCTGTCACGCTGAGTTACTCCAGCATTTTGTGTCTATCTTTGGTTTAAATCAGTTCCTTCCTACACAGTTCTAGAGACAAAGTCCAATATCCTCAATGGGGTAGAGGTGAATCAGACAGTACCCCAGCTTATGGAAGGACCGTTTACAAGTCTGATAACAGAGGGGAAGAAGCTGTTCCTGAATCTGATGATGCGCGCTTTCAATCTCCTGTATCACCTGCATGATGGGAGTGGGAAGGAGGAATTAATCATCTTTAATCATTAAGAATGAATCATCGGTTGCTTTTTCGAGGCAGCGCGGAGTCAATGGTGGGGAGTCTGGTCTGCGAGATGGACATCCACAAATCACAGTTGGACGGACACTGAAAGGAAAAATTATTTTATATCGTTTGAGGAGGAATACTGATGGAGACATCTTACCTAAAACAGTAACTAATTTTCTTTCAAATTCTGATTGTCCTATTGTTCAATTCATGTTCATAAATTATAGAAGCAGAATAGGCCATTCGGCCCATCAAGTTTACCCTCTCCATTCAATCATGGCTGATCTATCTTTCCGTCTCGACCCCATTGTCCTGCCTTTTCCCCCATAACCCTTGACACCCGTACTAATCTAGAATCTGTCAATCTCCACCATATGAAGCAGTTTATTTTATTTTATTTCAGTTTAGCTTAAAGATACAGTGTGGAAACAGGCCCTTCGGCCCAACAAATCTGCACCAACCAGCGATCGCCGCACATTAACACTACCACACACACACACACACACACACACACACACACACACACACACACACACACACACACACACACACACACACACACACACACACACACACACACACACACACACACACACACACACACACTGGAGGCAATTTTACATTTATTCCAAGCCAATTAACCTACAAACCAGTACGTCTTTGTGGGTGGGAACTGAAGATCTCGGAAAAAACCTACGCAGGTCACAGGGAGAACGTACAAACTCCGTACAGGCAGTACCCATAGTCAGGATGGAACTGGCGTTTTAAGGCAGCTGTTGTGCCACTGTGCCGCCCTACAAATCACATTCCTGTGTTTTTCTTTGAGGATAAGTGAACTGTTTCATACAATACATTGTCAGACGAGGAATGAAACAAGTCGTTGACAACACTTGTACACCAAAATAACTGGATCAGTCTGTAAAATACATGGGAGTGTGAATTAAATCTTGCTGCGGTGAATTGGAATGAAAAATGTCACATTAGATATTTAAATGGGATTTGGAAACAGTATTTAAAAAACAGATGTAGTATTTTAGAAACTGTTGTTGTTCTGGGACTTGAAATTCTTTAGAGAACTGAGTGTTATCCCTTTGAGTACTGAATGTCCTATGCAGCATTCCAACATTTCACATGTTTCCTGCAAGATCTACAGAAAGATTTGTCTATGAATCTCTAATGCCGAACATTATGATGCACAATTGGAACAATATGTGTATTCGACCTGTCAATTCTGTAAAAACCTTAAAATCTAACGTCTAATGACATCCATGTGTTTGGGATCATTAGGGAATGACATTGTCGATAAACAGATCACCGCGGTAGGGCTGGATTGGCAGGCAAATGCAAACAGAAATAAAAAATAATATAAAAGAGGCAGATTAAATAACACCTGAGGGGGAAGGATGAGTGAACATTTCAGGTCTACGCTTTCATGGGGTCACAGGGGAATTACTAACTGAGTTTCATGCTACATTTTGGGATCTGTTTGACTGATCTTCTGCTGTAAAGATTTGGAATGAGTGTTACTTTTAACGTTGCATTTTCAAAGTAAATTTATTCTTGCAAATAATTTTTGTTACAATTAAATGGCACCTAGAAGAGGACTGATTAATGTGCTAATGAAGATCTTTCCCCCTAAAGACTGCGAACAATAAGCAATTCATTAGCGTCCCAGTGTCCAATAAACACCTTACAACCATTTTGGTTGCAGATAACTTTTCCTGATTGAAATCATCTTAAGTGTAGCTCTGGTGTTTCCATGCGCTGTGAAACAAAGCAGCTGTTTACAGCACGCCCCATCCTACCAAATGTCTGTCCCCACCACCATCCAGAGATGGCTGCAGCACATGTGTGAACGATATCAATGTTCTCTCCAGCTCACAAAGGGATCGTATTGTGACTGTATCATCCGACTAGATATTGAGCAGTCTGTGTAGCATTTCAATAACAGATCCTCTAACCGTTTAAGGGAAAGGCATTTGCTCTGAAGTTTAGTTTAGCGACACAGCATGGAAACAGGCCCTTCGGCCCACTGAGTCTGCTCCGACTATTGATCACCCGTTCACACTAGTTCTGTGTTATCCCACTTTCTCATCTACCCCCTTGCGCACAATGGGCAATTTACAGAGGGCCAGTTAACCGACAAACCCGCACGTCGTTAGGATGTGGGAGGAAACTGGAGGAAACCCACGCGGTCACAGGAAGAATGTGCAAACTCCATACAGACAGCACCCAAGGTCAGAATCGATCCTGGGTCTCTGGAGCTGTGAGGCAGCAGCTCTACCGCTGTGCCACCGTGCCGCATAAAACATCTAAGCCAAAGCACGGTGGTGCAATGGTAGATTTGCTGCCTCACAGCGCCGGAGACCCGGGTTCGATCCTACGGGTGCTGTCATTATGGAGTTTGTATGATCTCTCTGTGACTGCATGGGATTTCTCCGGGTGCTCCGGTTTCCACCCACTCTCCAAAGACGTACAGGTTTGTACGTTCGTTGGCTTCTGTAAATTGCCCCCTAATGTGTCGGATAGAACTAGAGCATGGGCGATCGCTGGTCAGCGCAGACACTATGGGCCATAGGGCCTGCTTCCACACTGTATCTCTAAGCTTACCTAAGGTAAAGCCTACATTGCCTCATCTAAACTAGTCCCATTTGGCCCATATCCCTCTAAACCTTCTGCATCTGCAGTTCCTTCTTGTACATACCTTCTCTGGCAATGTTGCCCCTCAGGTTTCAATTAAATCTTTCGCCACTCACATTAGTCCTACATCCTCCAGTTCTTGATTCCTCCACCCTGGGTAAAACATTCCATGTATTCACTTCCCTTGATGATTTTATGCAGAAAATCACCCGTCCACATTTTGTACTCCAAAGAATAAAGTCCTAGTCTGCCCAACCTCTCCCTATAGCTGAAGCCCTGAGACTTGGCATTATCCTTGTAAACCTTCTCTACACTCTTTCCAGCTAATAGACATATTTCCCATAGCAAGTCCTATAATGCTATCGGACCCTATAGCATGGTGCTCAAACCTGAACACAATACTCCAAATGCATCCTCCCTAAAGTCTTCTACAGCTGTAACGTAATGTCCCAACTTCTGTACTCAATACCCTGGCTGATGAAGACCAATATACCAAAAGCCTTCTTGAGCACCCTATCAACATGTGACGCCACTTTCAGGGAACTGTGTACCAGTACTCCTGGATCGATCTGCTCTACAACACTCCCCAGAGCCCTACCGTTCACTGTGAAGGCCCTGCCCTGGTTTAACTTCCCAAAAAGCCACACCTCGCACTTAGCTGCACAAACGATGATCCATTTTGCTGAACCAACAACTGATCAGCTGTGATATTTTAGGAGAACATTACCTACCACACAACATACCAGTTATCCTACCCAGTAAGGCACATTACTGTATTGTTGTATCTCTGTAGTGTTGTGCATTGCCTCAACTGTCTATATCAGTAACCAAGTCAACATTTGTAATACTGTATTACACATCATGTGTTGCTGACAGTTTCTTGTCTGCAGATTTCAGAATCTGAGTTTCATGAATGCAAGACAGAGTACAATTTGATTTCATCTCTTCCAATGTACTGACCACTTATTGGGTTACTGCTCCTACAAAGTTGAGCAGTTCCTTAGTAGAAACAAGAAAGTGCGGATGCTGGTTTACAAAAAAAAGTCACAACGTGTTGGAGGAACTCAGCAGACCAGGCAGCATCCTGCTGAGTTACTCCAGCATTCTGTGTCTTTTTTGGAGCAAATACTTACTTAGTTTAGAGCATTTGTGAGGCACAATGGCGCAGTGGTAGAGCTGCTGCCTTACAGACCCGGGATCCATCGTGACCACGGGTGCTGTCTGTACGGAGTTTGTACGTTCTTCCCGTGACCGCATGGGTCACTCTGGTTTCCTCCCACACTCCAAAGACGTACAGGTTTGTAGGTTAATTGGCTTCGGTAAAATTGTAAATTGTCCCTAGTATTGGTGGTGTACGGTGTGATCGCTGGTCGGCGCGGACTCAGTGGGCCAAAGTGCCCGTTTCCACACAGTATCTGTAAAGTCTAAAGTCTAAACTCATTGCAAGCCATTCACAGTAGTCTATCCAACTATTGGTTGTGCTATCTCAGTCAAAATTAATACCCACCCACCACATTGTGAAAATAAGATAAAACACTTTTTTTCCCTTTTGATCAACAATTTTGAAATTCTTTGGGCGTGGCATGAATAAATATTCTTTTCTATTTTTACAAAAGCCTCTTACAACAGATGTCAACCTCCAGAGCTCTTGATTAATGGGCAATATTACTTAATTGAAATAGTTCAGCAAAGTGGATGTTTTAAGTATGGATTTTGTAAAGTTCGTCTGCCTTTGGTAGGAATATTTTACTTCTTTATTGTTGACCACTTATCATTCACTTTATGCAAGAAAATGCATGAGATTGGAATTATCAAAGACCCGTCATTGCAAGGCAAGTAAGTTACATCAAGTTTATTTAATTATTTTTAGTTTTGAATTGACAAAATGTATATTATAGTTGGTAATTGAGGGGCGCACAACGGAATTTAATCAATCTGTTCATACATTTAAGCAGCATTTAATATCTAAGATAAAAGTTAATGCAGATGAGGCAGAAATTTGAATGGCCACGATAAGGCTGTATTTTTTTCAGACATCAGGTGTTTGCAAGCTGAAGAAAGAGATTTATTTCAAGAGATTCATAAATGTTTCATTGTCATCTATGCTGAGAAAGAAACAGTAAATTTACTGCTTGCTTGTAAACACAATACTAATAGATAACATATAATAAACTCACTGGAGTTTAGAAGGATAAGGGGGGATCTCATTGATGCCTGCCGAATAATGAAAGGGCTGGATAGAGTAGATCTACTTCTTCTTAGCGAGTCCACACACAAGATTAGAAGTTGTTCAGCCAGAGGTGAACACACTTCCCGGCATCTGCACACAATGGTGTCTGCCTTGTCGTTTCTTGTGCTTCTTGTGTGTGGAGATGGTGGAGAGATTGGTGGAAACAGGGTCGCAACGTGAACGCTCTTTCCTTGACCTCGATAGAGTAGACGCGGAGAAGATGTTTCCACCAGTGGGAGACTCCAGGACTAGAGAGCTCAGACTTGGAATAAAAGGACGTACCGTTACAAAGGAGATGAGGAGGAATTCCTTTAGCCAAAGGGTAAAACAGTGGAGTTCATTGCCACTGACAACTGTCATTGGGTATTTTTACAGTGGATATTGACAGAATCTTGGTTAGTGAGGGTGCCAAAGGTTACGGAGCAAAGGCAGGAGAATGGGGCTGAGAGGGAAACATGTGTCAGCCATGACCAAGTTGTGGAGTAGACATGATGGGCTGAATGGCCTAATTCTGTTCCAATGTCTTATGGCATTCTGGTCTTCTAGTCTCATAAACAACAAATATATAATAACCCTAATGTTAGTGCATTAACGCCCAAAGTCCTTAGTGCAACATATCATGATTTTACAGATCATGATTGAGTCCATGTTTTGTAGTAATCAATAGCCTGATCACGACAAAACATGGAAGAAGCTGCTCCTGAACCTGGACTTTACAGATTACAGGCTCCTGTACCTTCTTCCCGATGGCAGGTGTGAAATGTGAGCGTGGTCAGGGTGGTGTGGGTCTCTGATGATGCCGGCTGCCTTTTTGAGGCAGCGCCTCCTGTAGCTCCATTCAATGGTGGGGAGGTGAGTACCCGTGATGGAGCGGGCAGTGTGTGGTGGGGAGGCCAGTACCCGTGATGACCCCTGGTATACCTCTATGGTTCCATGAGTGCTTCAGTGACTCTAATAGGCAGTGCAGCTCAAGGTTTTGTGGTGAGTCTGATTTTTATTCAATGAAGTGGTCAGTAGCTGAGCAATAGTAATGGGTGGGAACTGACAGAGATTGTGGATCAGGGTGTGGCTCAGAAGCAGGAAATGTTAGAAAGATCTGATGTTTGCATGGATCCTAGCCGTACAGCATGGAAACAGGCCCCTCTCTTCAACTTGCTCGTGCCAAACAAGATGTCCCATCTACACTTGTCCCATGTGCATATTAGTTTTGTTTATTATTTATTTCACATGTACCAAGGTAACGTGAAAAGCTTTGTTGCATGCTATCCAGTCAAAGAAAAGACTATACATGATTACATCCAAGCCACCCAAAATGTACAGATGAATTATAAAGGGTACAACATTTAGTTCTAGATAAAGTCCGCTGAAAGATAGTTGAAAGGTCTCCAATGGGGAAGATGAGGTCAGGACCGTACTCCAGCTGGTGAGAGGATAGAAACATAGAAACATAGAAAATAGGTGCAGGAGTAGGCCATTCGGCCCTTCGAGCCTGCACCGTCATTCAATATGATTTCTATCACATATTCAATATGAATATATCGCCATTCAATATGTTTCTATCACACAGAGAGTGATGAATCTGTGGAATTCTCTGCCACAGAAGCTAGTTGAGGCCAGTTCATTGGCTATATTTAAAAGAGTTAGATGTGGCCCCTGTGGCTAAAGGCATCAGGGGATATGGAGAGAAGGCAGGTACAGGATACGGAGTTGGATGATCAGCCATGATCATATTGAATGGCAGTGCAGGCTTGAAGGGCTGAATGGCCTACTCCTGCACCTATTTTCTATGTTTCTATGTTTCTATGATCATGGCTGATCATCCAACTCAGTATCCTGTACCTGCCTTCTGTGGCTGAGAATTCCACAGATTCACCACTCTCTGTGTAAAAAATGATTTTCTCATCTCGGTCCTAAAAGACTTCCCCCTTATCCTTAAACTGTGACCCCTTTTTCGGGACTTCCCCAACATTGGGAATAATCTTCCTGCATCTAGCCTGTCCAACCCCTTAAGAATTTTGTAAGTTTCTATAGCTCGAGCTTTTGTAAGCTCAATCTTCTAAATTCTAGCGAGTACAAGCCGAGTCTATCCAGTCTTTTTCATATGAAAGTTCTGCCGTCCCAGGAATCAGTCTGGTGAACCTTCTCTGTACTCCCTCTACGGCAAGAATGTCTTTCCTCAGATTAGGAGACCAAAACTGTACGCAATACTCCAGGTGTGGTTTCACCAAGACCCTGTACAACTGCGATGATGGTTCTGTTGCCTGATCAAAGCTGGGAAGAAACTGTCCCTGAATCTGGAGGTATCTGTTTTCAATTGTCTGTACGTCTTGCCTGATGGGAGAGGGGAGAAGAGGGAGCGTCCGGGGTGAGACTGGTCCTCGATTATGCTACTGGCCTTGCCAAGGTAGAGTGGTGTAGATGGAGTCAATGGAAGGGAGGTTGGTTTGAGTGATGGTCTAGGCTGCGTTCATAGCTCTCTGCAATTTCTTGTGGTTTTGGATGAAGCTGTGCCCAAACCATGCTGTGTTGCATCTCGATAAAATGCATTTGTCCCATTTCCCTCTAAACCTTTCCTATCCTTGTACCTGTCCAAATGTATTTTAAACGCTGTCATAGTTCCTGCCTCAACTACCACCTCTGGCAGCTCATTCCATACACCCATCACCCTCTGTGTGAAAACGATGCTTCTCAAGCTCCTATTAAATGTTCCCCCTTCACCTTGAACCTATCATTCACATTAAATAATAGTTTGAGGATCTTGATGAAGTCCCTTTGACAGAACTGGGAGAGCAAGAAGACAAACTAGTTTCAAATGGCAGGGAGGGTCGGTGGGACAAAGGGGATGTGTCTGACAGGGTGCGGCCAAGGTTGTCATGGTGATAAGCGCTTCATGAAGCCAGCTGTTTTGTAGATTAATAAAGCACACCATCGCCTCTACTTCCTTAGAAGGCTTAGGAGGTTCGGCATGTCCCCAACACCTCTCACCAACTTCTACAGATGCACCACAGAAAGCATTTTAACAGGATACATCAAAGCTCCATCCAAGACTGGAAGAAATTGCAGCAAATTGTGGACACAGCCCAGACCATCTCACAAACCAACCTCCTTTCCATTGACTCCATTTATATCTCACGCTACCTCGGCAAGGCCAGCAGCATAATCAAGGACGAGTCGCACCCTGGCCACTCCCTCTTCTCCCCTCTCCCATCAACCAAACGGTATAGAAGTGTGAAAACGCACACCTCCACATTCAGGGACAGTTTCTTCCCAGCTGTTATCAGGCAACTGAATCATCCTACCACAACCAGAGAGCAGCGCTGAACTACTATCTACCTCATTGGTGACCCTCGGACTATCCTTGATCGGACTTTGCTGGTGTTACCATGCACTAAACGCTATTCCTTTATCATGCATCTGTACACTGTGAATGGCTCGATTGTAATCATGTGTTGCCTGTCCGTTGACTGGTTAGCACGCAACAAAGGCTTTTCATTGTACCTCAGTACACGTGACAATAAATTGAACTGAATTTAATGAAGCAAAATAAAATAAATAAAGAACTATGAAAATCTGTGAGATGTGAGTCAGAGCAGTAGGAATCGACTAGGAGACCAGGTCATGGCAGAAAAGGGAGGAAAACTGAAATAATATCACAGATGGGTGATGTGTAGATGCTGGTTTAAACTGAAGATAAACACAAAAAGCTGGAGTAACTCAGCGGGACAGGCAGCATCTCTGGGGAGAAGGAATGGGATTTTCCTTACAGATGGATAATCCAGGTTTAGGCTTATTATTGGTACAATCTAAGAACTGCAAATGCTGATTCACGCAAAAAGACACAAAGTGCTGGAGTAACTCAGTGGGTCAGGCAGCATCTCTGGAGAACATTCGCAGGTGATGTTTCGAGTCAGAACCCTTCTTCAACCTATCCATGTTCGGCTGAAGAGGGGGTCCCGATCTGAATGTTCACCTATCCATGTTCTCCCAAGATGCTGCCTGACCTGCTGAGTTACTCCAGCACTCTGTGGCCATTTAGCATTTATTATTGTCACGTGTACTGAGGTACAGAGGAAAGCTTTGTTTGCTTGTTATCCAATTATATTATTCATGAATATAATCAAGCCAAACTCAAGTACAATAGAGAGAGTGAAGAGAAAAATGCCATTGTGTAGAACAGTGTTTCCCAAAGTGGGGTACATGTACCCCCAGTGGTACGCGAAAGGCCTTCAGGGGGTACGCGGCAATTTTCAGCTATGTACTACTGAAACATAGATTCATAATTAGAAAAAAATACTGTGGTTATGAATTATTTTATTCATACATATTTGCAAATAAATTATATATTTCGTATGAATTCTCCTACTCAATTTGTGATAGCTGCTGCATTTGAGTAGTTTGCAGACTTCCGCGCGACAACTCGTAAGTTTTCGTTCAGCCTCACTTGCCCGAATGGTTTGCACTTCTTGTGCGTCAGCGACTTAGAAAGAGTAATCATATGGTCATGGATAAATGCCTTTCTAGCCCTTAAATTCTCAATTATGGATCATTGGTTAATAACTGGGTGTATAAAACGCACAAAAGAGAGCAATAAGGAAGGTAGAAGTAGCTGCAGACAACGTTAAAACGTAGATATATCTGGACCGTATGAATGTAATGAAATTGAGAAGGGTGTGTCACCTGACATCTGTAAAGGACCAACTAAGAAGATAGTGAAGAAACTTCGTAAGTACGATGTAAATTACTTGAAATATGGATTTTCATGGACGGGAGATGAAGATGAACCGGCTCCATTATGTGTCATTTGTCATGAAATGTTATCAAATGAGAGTATGAAGCTTTCCAACTAGAAGCGCCATTTTGAATCGAAACATATCGAATACAAAGACAAATCTTTCGAGAATAAATTAAAATTTTTAAATAGATTTTAAAAAAGCTCAGAAAATAACGTGGGGCCTGGCAGGAAGTGAGAATAAAAAGCCTTATTACCCTCATTATGGTGTCGCTCTTAATAGCGAAAAATGGCACACCGGAGACAATTGCGAAACTTTTCTCAAGCCTGCAGCAAAAATAATGGCAGAAGTAATGATTGGAGATGACGCACACAGGTCTTTTGATCTTTTGAAGGCCATTGTCGGATCTAAAAAAGGGCTTGTTTCAAAGATTAAAAATATCGCACCAGATGAAAAATCGACACATTGTTGCATACACAGAGAGGTTTTGGCTACACAAATGATGTCTACAGACCTAAAAAACATTCTAGACAAAACAGTGAAAATCATAAATTATATTTAAGGACGTCCGTTAAATGCCCGAATTTTCTCACAACTGAAGAAAGGGGTAGTAATCATACCCAACCTCTTTTCCATACTGAGGTTTGTTGGCTTTCTCGTGGAAAAGTGTTGAATCGGTTATTTGAACTACTGGTTTTTCTTAATGAAAGTTTTGAAATGAAAGAATGTTTACAAGACTGGAGATGGCTCTGTCAATTAGCAGACATATTTTCTGTTTTAAATAATCTTAATTTGTCCTTACAAGGCAAGGACATTTCTATATTTCACGTTCAAGATAAGGCGATCGCCACAGTGGCGAAATTGAAGTTGGGGCAAATTCGAGTTGCTAATGGAGAAGTGGGCTCTTTACCATCTCTTCATGAATTATAGACTAGTTCGAGTGAACAAATTGAAGACGGTGTGAGGATTATTATAATACAGCTTTTACCGAGTTTACAGATGAATCTAGAAATGTATTTCCCTGAATTGGACATAGATACTGAGTGGATAAGATACCCATTCAACATCAATCAATCAGTGCCAAAAGGTCTGTCACAAACAGAAGAAGAACAACTTTTGGAACTAGCTTCTGATGGATTCTTGACAAAAAACAAATATAAAGAGAACACATTTTCTTAATTTTGGTTACAAACACAAAATGAATTTACAGAATTGTTAGATAAAGGCCAAAAGTCAATTTCTCCATTTCCAAGCTCATACCTGCATGACGTTGGATTTTCGGCCCTTGTGGACATTAAGACGAAGAAGATGAACCACATATTAGATGTCGAACCGCAACTGAGGTTGAAATTAACAACTACAGAGCCAAATTTTGCCGAAATATTTTCCCAACATAAGCAATTTCATCCTTCACATTGATGATAAATGATTTTAATTAAAAATGTATTTACTGGATACTTTATTAATTTTATTCTAGTAATTATACAATATATTATAGAAAACGTTTGTTTTCATTCATACCTTAATCCAAAATAAAAATGTATGCAATTTTAATGGACTTTTACAATGAAATATGATATTTTTAACGAGGGGTTACAAGATGCTTACGAAAATTTACGAAGGGATACACGGTATCAAAACTTTGGGAATCACTGGTGTAGAATATAGGTCTCAGCATTGTAGCTCAACAATTCCAGAGAAAAAGTCCAATGTACAGCACTTTGTGTATTTTTTCGTAAACCTGCATCTGCAGTTCCTTGCTTCTACAGTGAAAAGCTTTGCTATCCAAACAGATCAGAGATACCATACATAGATACAATCAGTTCAAACTCAGCGCATCAGTTCCAGAGACAAAGTTCAATGTACACAACAAGGTAGAGGTGAATCGGACAGTACCTCAGCTTATGGAAGGACCGTTCAGAAGCCTGATAACTGAGGGGAAGAAGCTGTTCCTGAGGGTGCTAGGTGGGTGGTGGATGCTTTCAGGCTACAAGTAGCTGGTCGGTTCTGATACAAAGAAAGGAAGCAAATGGTCTGATATTGAATTCTGCGGGTTGGAGGACGAGTCCGTTCACTTTGGGGCTCAGTGGAACAGCGCAGAATGACACAGGCACACAGGTCAGAGTGGGAGACGGTTGGAAAATTAAAGCGGTGAACAGTTTAATTTAGAGATACCCATGGAATCCACGCCGACCATCGGTCACCCGTTCATACTAGTTCCATGTTATCTCACTTTCTCATCCACTCCCTGCACACTTGGGCAATTAACAGATGGCCAATTAACCTACACACCCGCATGTTTTTGGGAGGCAGGTTTAGAGTGGTTTGGGCCAAAAGCAGGCAGGTAGGACTAGTGTAGTGTAGTGTAGGCATGTTGGTTGGTGTGGGCGAATCCTAAATAGGGGAATGGAGATATAACAAGCTGCAAATGCAAGCATCTTGAGCAAACCATCCAATTGAAAGCTAATAACATATCAAAGCTCAACACAAAGTGCTGGAGGAACTCACTGGGTCAGGCAGCATCTGTGAAGGGAATGGACAGGCAACATTTTGTGTCAGGATGCTTCTTCAGACTTGTAGTGGTGAGGAGAAAGCTGAAAAAGAAGGATGGGTGCGGCAAAGCTTGGCAAATGATCCCCCACCCCCTAGCTTTCTCAGTCCCACTACAAATTGGCGTAAGTCATGTAAGGCACTGCCAGCTGTATTTCACATACTCCTCATCATGGACTTACAGAGTCACACAGCAGGAAAACAGGCCCTTCAACCCAACTTGTCCATGCTGACCATGTTGTCCCTGTCTGAGCAAGACCAATTTGTCCATCTCTCTCTAATCATTTCCCATCCATGTACATGTCCAGGTATCATTTAAATGTAATAGTACATGCCTCACCTATCTCCTCATACATGTGGGTAGCTTACAACCCAATGGTATGAATATTAAATTCTCCAATTTTAGATTAAACCCCACCCCACGTTCTGCCCCTCTTCTCTCTCCCCTACCTGGAGGCGCACCTATTCCTCCCCTCCCCCCCCCTCCACCCTCCCTCTCCAACCCACCTATATTCCTTCCTCCAGCTTCACATTTCACACCTTTTCCCTCCTTATCTCCTTCTCACACTCCTGGCCCATATCCTTTCAACCTTTCGGCACGGTGGCGCAGCGGTAGAGTTGCTGCCTGACAGCGCTTACAGCGCCAGAGACCCGGGTTCGATCCTGACTGCGGATGCTGTCTGTACGGAGTTTGTACGTTCTCCCCGTGACCTACATGGATTTTTCCGGGATCTCCAGTTTCCTCCAACACTCCAAAGATGTACAGGATTGTAGATTAATTGGCTTGGTGTGAATGTAAAAATTGTCCCTAGTGTGTGTAGGATAGTGTTATTATGCGGGGATTGCTGGTCGGTGCGGACCCGGTGGGCTGAAGGACTTGTTTCCGCACTATATCTCTAAACTAAACTAAACTAAACTAAACTTTCCTATCCACGTACCTGTTCAAGTGTCTTTTAAATGCCATTATGGTACAGGAAGATTGGAACATGTAAATCATTAATATTAAATATGAAAGACAATTCAATCAGAGTATTTCCTCATTATGTATAATTTGACTCTAAATTGCTGCCACAATGATTTCTCAGATGCAATTTTGAAATATTTATGTGTTTTTCAAAATATTATATTTATTTTAAAAAATCCATAATTGCATCAGTGAATCTCATTAATTTCTTAGTCTCTCTGATATTAATATTTTCTCCGGGAAGATAGAATTTCAGCACTGCCTGGCCTCCATAAATTATGAGAGTTGCCGCAACAGCTTTTAAACCCTTCTTGAAACAAGGACTGCTTCATAAAATTCTTATTTAAATAGGGATTAGCTTAATTATTTTATCTCGCACCTGATATTTCAAGGACTTCATTCACTGAAATATTCATGAAAACATGTGACAGATTTGTAAATTTTGTCTTTAACAGTTATACGGTGCTTTGTGAGAATTTTAATCAGGATGTATTTGCTTCAAGAAACCATATGAGGAAGTTAATGATTTTGCTAATTTGAAAAATGCTGGTATCATTACCGAAGGTTAACTGATTTGGTCATTTTAAAGAATAGACTACAAAGTGAATTTAGTCTAGGCAGCAAGCAGTCAGGAAATGGAACCTATATTCCTATTTTCCTTAGTTGCTTTTATTATTTATTGTAATCCATTTCTTTTCAAACATCTCTCTCTGTTCTTCTTATTCCCTTTCACCCTTCTCCCCAATGACAATCAAAACCACTCTCTCTCTCTCTGCCTCTCTCTCTCTCTCTCTCTCTCTCTCTCTCTCTCTCTCTCTCTCTTTCTCTGTATCTTTCTCTCTGTCTCTGTCCCTGTCTCGGTCTCTCTCTGTTAGTCTCTCCCTCTGTCTCTCTCTGTCTCTCTCTGTCTCTCTCTGTCTCTCTCTGTCTCTCTCTGTCTCTCTCTGTCTCTCTCTGTCTCTCTCTCTCTCTGTCTCTGTCACACACTCCCTCTCCCTTTTGTTTGAAAGTTGCATCATGTAGTCAGTCACAGCATGGAAACGGGCCCTTGGCCCAACTTGTCCATGCTGACCAAAGTGCCCCATCTAAGCCAGTCCCATTTCCCCTCTTACTTTCTTGAAGTTTTCTCGCTCTCTCCTAACATTCCCTGCCACCTTTCTCAACCACATTTCTCTGATATTTTCTTTTCCCTCTCGCTCTCTATCCATTTTCCCCTCAATCTCATCATTTTCTCTTTGTACCTCAGTGTTTTGGTTGGCTGTGATCATCTTCAAAGTCATCTGATACCTGACTTCAGTTGGAAGAGCAAACTGTTCACCCTCTGTTTGCCTGATTCGATAGTTTAATTTAGTTTTGTTTTATTTATTGTCACATGTACCGAGGTACAGTAAAAAACTTGTGTTGTGTGTTGTCCAGTCAGTGGAAAGACTACACATGATTACAATCGTGCCGTCCACAGTGTACAGATACCAGATAAATGGAATAATGTTTAATCCAAGATAAAGTTTAGTAAAGTCCTTTTAAAGGTAGTCTGAGGGTTTCCAATGATGTAGATGTTGGCTCAGGGCTGCTCTCTAGTTGTTGGTAGGATGGTTCAGTTTCCTGATAACAGCGGGTAAGAAACTGTCCCTGAATCGGGAGGTGTGCGTTTTCATACTTCTGTACCTCTTGCCTGATGGGAGAGAGGAAAAGAGGGAGTGACTGGAGTGAGACCGGTCCTGGTGTTTGCTGTGGCCTTGCCGAGGCAGCGTTATGTGTAAATAGTTTTCCTCAGAAACATTTTGTGTGCAATGGAGGAAGTCAGGTAGACTAGACTTGACAAGGTAGCAGCCCTTCAATAAAGTTACAGGACCCCAACTGGGACTTGGCACAGTTCGTACACTTAGTGAATATTGTGATTGAATCAGTCCCACCACTTGACAAGATACCCACTGAGAGCATGCACCTGGCAAGATTGAAGTGAAAGATGAAGGCAGGCATTATCTCAGACATCTTCTAACTCGCTGTGCTGTTTTGGATTAATTTGTTACCTTCTCAATTGCATCCAGGTCAAATCAAATTGGTTTAGTTTAGTTTAGAGATACAGCGCGGAAACAGGCCCTTCGGCCCACTGAGTCCGTACCGACCAGCGATCCCCGCAAATTACCACTATCCTACACACACCAGAGCGTTCTCAGCTTGTTTTAAGGACAGCTCCACCCAAGACCGCAAGAAATTGCAGCGAATTGTGGATGCAGCCCAGACCATCACACAAACCATCCGTTATAACTCACGCTGCCTCGGCAAGGCCAGCAGCACAATCAAGGACGAGTCGCACCTTGGCTACTCCCTCATCTCCCCTCTCCCATCAGGCTAAAGATATAGAAGTGTGAAAAAGCACACCTCCAGATTCTTCCCAACTGTTATCAGGCAACTGAATTATCCAACCACAACCAGAGAGGGCTGAACTACTATCTATCTCATTGGTGACCCTTGATCAGACTTTGCTGGCTTTACCTTGCACTAAATGTTATCCACTTATCATGTAAATGATTGCAACCATGTATTGTCTTTCTGCTGACTGGATAGCACGCAACAAAAGTTTTTCACTGTACCTTGGTACACGTGATCATAAACTAAACTGAAGCTGAGAATTTGCAATTTCTTTTACCCCAAGCCAATTAACCTACCAACCTGTATGTCTTTGGAATGTGGGAGGAAACTGGAGTTCTCCAAAAAAAGCCCACGCAGGCCACAGGGAGAACGTAAAAACTCCTTTACAGACAGCACCCATAGTCAGGATCGAACCCATGTCTCTAGCGCTGTGAGGCAGCAACTCTACCGCTGCGCCACCGTGCCGCCGTGGGTCTTGGGCCATAATTCCAACACCTTCTGGACAAATGTAGTGCCATGTTTTGTCACATATCACATTTTGTCCAACCATCTGAATAGATCATTAAACCACTGAAAGCGTTTGAGTCTGCTGTTACTGCTAACTGCTAACTCAGTTATGAGCTGTGGACTGTGTTTGCTTACACTAAGAGTTTTTTGCACTAGTATTGTGCTCATAAATGTTTTGAATCTTTGCGTTTCGCATATTGTAGGCTAACATTCGTGAAAAATATAGAAACAAGGAACTGCAGATGCCGGATAACACAAAAGGGCACAAAGTGCTGGAGTAACTTAACAGGTCAGACAGCATCTCTCGAGAACATGTATAGATAACATTTTGTGTCAGGACCCTTCTTCAGACTTAATTTCTTCTTCAGAAGGATCCTGATACAAAACATCACCTATCCATGTTCTCCAGAGATGCTGCCTGACCCGCTGAGTTACTCCAGCACTATGTGAAACGTCACTTATCCATGTTCTCCACAGATGCTGCCTGATCTGCTGAGTTACTCCAGCACTATGTGAAACGTCACCTATCCATGTTCTCCACAGATGCTGCCTGATCTGCTGAGTTACTCCAGCACTTTGTGCCCCTTTCTTCAAATATTTCCTGGATGTGAACAGGGTTTGAAAGGTGTTAGGAAAGTTTGTTGTAAAGGTGGTGGTGTAGACATAGGCAGAGATGGGAGACAAATTTGTCCGAATGCCCCATGTTGTCAAACAACTGTCAGAGGTGGATGAGATAATTGAGCTCAGTTTATAAGGACTAACGTACCAAATGTCCGCTCATTTAGGAGAAAAATATGAAAGCAAACACTGTGTTTGGGAGCCAGAAAATAGAGCGATAATTCCCAGGCTGAGGTTTAATTGTCCCGTATTTAATGTAAAATAGTACACTTCATTTCACAGAGGTAGACCCAGGCTGGATCAAGCTGAATGATTTAGGCTTGGCATTTGAAACATTCTGGTTTGATCTATGGACCAAAAGGAATGAAAGATAGAATGGATGTACTTATTCAACAAGTCACCCCATTTTCCATTGAGATTAATTTGTGTTTTTGCAAATTGTTGAGTACTGCTTTCCAGGCAATATCAGTGGTAAAACGTGACATGTTTCATGTATTCAGGCTACATCATCACAGATACCTTTCCTCATACAGACCTGTGAGTATATTTAACACTGTGGCTTAGGAATGATTGCTGGTTATTAATGTTGAGATAGAAACAAGGAACTGCTGATGCTGGTTTACCAAGGAAATGCACAACGTGCTGGAGTAACTCAGCAGTTTGGGACCCTTCTTCAGACTGATAGGAAACCATATAACCATATAACCATATAACAATTACAGCACGGAAACAGGCCATCTCGGCCCTACAAGTCCGTGCCGAACAACTTTTTTCCCTTAGTCCCACCTGCCTGCACTCATACCATAAATATAACCATATAACAATTACAGCACTAACGAAACGTTTCGGGTCGGGACCCATCTTCAAACTTCGGATCCCAACCCGATCCGTGTTCTCCAGGGATGCTGCCTGACCTGCTGGGTTACTCCATCACTTTGTGACATTCCTTACTGATTCAGTATTGTGGGGTTAATCTCACTTTCATATTTTTTGGATTATTATTGGTCAGGCAGCACGGTGGCGCAGCTTATGGAGCTGCTGCCTCACAGCGCTGGAGACCCGGGTTCAATCCTGACTCACATGCGGTCTATGTGGAGTTGGATTAGATTAGTTTGGTTTAGGTTTTAGTTAAAAAAACAACATGGAAACTAGCCCTTTGGCACACTGAGTCCCCGCCAACCATCAATCACCCGTTCTCACTAGTTTTATGTTATCCTACTTTCCCATCCACTCACTACACACTAAAGGCAATTTTACAGAGGCCACATATACTTGAATCCCACACGTCCAAACCTGCAAACTCCACACAGACAGTACCCAAGGTCAGAATCGAACCCGGATCTCTGATGCTACGAGGCAGGGGCTCAACCAGCTACTGTTAATGGTGTAGGATTAGTATAAAGGAGTCACTGGTAGTCAGTATGGACTTGGTGGGCTAAAGGGCATGTTTCCTTGCTATATCTCTGTATCTATCTCATTCATTCTCTAATTGTCTACCGTGTGTTAATGCAGGCATTCAAATACCTTCTTGCTTCACTAACATAACCTATTGAGTCTGCAGATTGACTACAATTCCAGAAACATTTAACTGTAAATAAATGAGTAGGAAGGAACTGCAGATGCTAGTTCATACCAAAGATAGACACAAAGTGCTGGAGTAAGATGGAATGGTCAACACCCTTCTCAACCCCAAACCTCATCCATTCCTTTTATCCAGAGATGCTGCCTGTCCCGCTGAGTTACTCTAGCATTTTGTGTCTATCTTCGATGTAAACCAGCATTTACAGTTCCTTCCGACACAAAGTCAGCAGGTCAGGCAGCATCACTGGAGAAAAGGAATTGGTGACATTTCGGGCTGGAACCCTTCTTCAGACTCAGAAGTTGGGTTCTGACCCAAAACGTCATCTATTCCTTTTCTCCAGAGATGCTGCCTGAGCCGCGGAGTTACTCCAGCACTGTGTCTACCTGTTTAACTGTCCGTAAATGCAGGATTATTTTAATGCTTTGTACTCACACGCGTCAGCATGTGTAAGATTATATTTTTCAGTAACCAGAGGGTCTTGTAACAGTCTGTGTACAATAACGGATAATAAAATCCAGCCTTCCCCATTTGAACTTTGAGCAATTGAATGTCTTGTTTTCCCTTTGTGAAAGTACCCTGTTACTTTCTACAGTTCTGAGGGAATGATATAATTCATGGTGAATACTTCACTGGTGACTTTCTATAGTTGCCATGTAGATAACTGTGTATAAAGTCACACAACATGAATCCATTAATTTACCACAAGTGTGCCCACTGTTTGTTGGGCAATATATGGTTTATGATCGTCGGAGCACCTCATATTTCGCTTGGCAGCTTACAACACAGCGGTATGAATATTGATTTTCTAACTTCAACTAACCTTTGCATCCCCTCGCTCTCCGTCCCTCCCCCGCCCAAGTCGTTGAACCAGTTTCAAAGTTGTCTTGTTGAGTCTCATTGTCTGTAACTGGGTTTCCCCTAGCCCACAGCTTACAATGGCCTGTTTCCTTTATCATCATTACTTTGCTGCATATCTCTCATTCATTGTTCTATATCTCTCTACATCACCGTCTATATCTCTTGTTGTACTTTCCTCTAACAGTCTGAAGAACGATCTTGACCCGAAACATCACCTATTCCTTTTCCCCAGAGATGCTGCCTGGCCCTTTAGAGATGTATAAAATCATGAGGTGAATTGATAGGGTGATAATGTGGGCTTTTCCCCAGGGTAGAGGAATCAATAACTAGTGGACAAATATTCAAAGTGAGAGGGGCAAGATTTATGAACGCAGATAAAACATAATAATCAAAAACACAAATAAATTAAAACCAAAGTGGGCAGTGCAACCAAAGATACAGTCTATAGAAGATGATAGTCGCCGAGGTTAGTGTTGTGCAGTGTTCTAGAGCCTGGTGGTAGCTGGGAAGCAGCTGTTCTTGAACCTGAAGCTCATGGTTTTCAGGCTCCTGTAGCTACATCCCGATGGGAGCAATGAGATGAAAGTGAATATTGAACAATGGAGACCCGACATGGGGAGACTGCCGTGGGGGAGGGGGAGGGGGGAACAACAAGGGGGACCTGGTGAAGGGGAGTGGGGAACAACAAGGGGGACCTGGTGCGGATAATCTATAACTTTTTCAGCGCCCTTTATGTGGTGACTATTTGCATATCGTGGGAATGCAAGGAAAGAATTTCACCGTGACTTGTCACATGTGAAAATAAAGTATTTATTCATTCATGCATTCATTCATTCAGAGTGTGGCCAGGATGGTGTGGGTCCCTGATGATATTAGGTGCGTTTTTGAGGCATTCTCTCCTACAGATCCTTGCGGAGGTCAGTACCTTTGATGAACCACGCCTTGATAGATAACTTCAGGCTGTAAGAAAGAACTGCAGATGCTGGTTTAAATCTGAAGAAGGGTCTCGACCCAAAACGTCACCCATTCATTCTCTCCAGAGATGCTGCCTGTCCCGCTGAGTTACTCCAGCATTTTAATTATGTGGGAAGGGGCCGTTTACATGGGAGTAGCCAAAGAGCCTGCAGTTACAGAGGGGACACTGAAAACTCATTGTTAATATGTAAAGACACTATCCATTGACAGGCCTGAAAAAACACAATAATACACAGATAATTCATAATAATCAAAAACACAAAGATTAGCAACCATGATCCTAGATAACCTTAATGGTGCATGAACCAAATTCTGTAGTGCAACCAAAGGTACAGTCTATAGAAGATCACAGCTGGTAAGGTTAGAGTTGTCTAGGGTTCAAGTGAGTGGGAAGGGTCTCGAACGGAAACATCACCCGTTCCTTCTCTCCAGAGATGCTGGGTGTCCCGCTGAGTTACTCCAGCATTTTGTGTATCTATCTAGGGTTCAGACATTGCAAATATCATGTTGGATGTGTGACCAACCAGTCAACGTTTGATCACGGGGCACCTCGACCCCTTGAACGGACCTGCACATCCACATTCTTTACCGTGGCTTTCACTGGCAAAATCTGTGGCATCCTCGAGTTCTCAATTCTCCTAAGGAATTCTTCACTAATTTCGGGATCTCTGGTGTTGCTGCCAGATTTAAAGTGTTGCCAGATGGAAAGCATACGAAGTTCCATTCTCCAGTGGTGAATTACCACTCGTCCTGACAAGTGACAGATTATGCTGGCTCACATTCCCTTCACCTTCATTTATACAGTAACTGTACGTTTTCCTCTCACATTTTCCCCGTTAGAAATGCTTAACCAACTTGATTAAACATCCATTCCGTAATTGATCATTTGTCCAGTAAACTGTTGGCCTGTTAACTTTTCATTACTTCTCCACTTATAAAGCTATCACAATTTCCAGCTGTATGAAACGACATTCTGCTGTACCTCGGCACACGTGACAATGATGAACTAAACGAAACTAAGAAGGGTCTCGACCCGAAACGTCACCCATTCCTTCTCTCCAGAGATGCTGCCTGTTACTCCAGCATTTTGTGTCTATCTTAAACTTCACCACTACCTACCTGGTGTACTTGTGTGTGGGTTAATTGAATTCATGTATAGCATGATTTGATTGCCTAGAAACAAAACAGCAGCAGAGCTGCTGCCTTACAGCACCAGTAACCTGGGTTTGATTCTGACTACTGGTGCTATCTGTACGGAGTTTATATTTTCTCCCTGTGACCGCGTGGGTTTTCTTTGGGTGCTCTGGTTTCCTCCCACACTCCAAAGACATGCAGGTTTGTAGGTTAAGTGGCTGCGGTAAAATAGTAAAATGTCCCTTGTGTGTAGGTTTGTGCTACTGTACATCGCTAGTTGGCACAGACTAGTGGGCCAAAAAGCCTGTTTCCACGCTGTATATCTAAAGTCTAATGGTCTAAGGGTGGGTCTAGCGTAGATCGTGGTCGGCACGGATGAGTTGGGCCGAAGCTGTATGACTCTATGACGAAGCTTCCCGCTGTATGACTCTATGACGTATGACACTCATCGAACCGCTGTTGTTTTCCGTTACATTTCAACAGCAGAATGTCTTCCAAGCAAGCTGCCTCTCCGTATGGTTCATCTGCTGATGGGGAGGAAGCCATGGTCCAGGATCGACTAGTACGGGAGAGGGAGAGGGAGGAACTGAACGACCAGCACTCGGCCTCACACCTGCCCCTGCACACGATAGTGATCAATAAACCACCGCCCGAGGAGCATACGCCCATGGGCGGCAGCCTGCAATCCGACAACGACTGGGACAGGATGTCCAGCACTCAGCACCGAGCAGTAAGTACACTTCACAACCTAGCACAGCACTGCAACAGGCCCTTCAGCCCACAATGCTTGTGCTGAACATGACGTCAAGACCAACTCATACAAGTGGAGAGGATGGTCCCACTAGTGGGAGAGTCGAGGACCAGAGGGCACAGCCTCAGAATAAAAGGACGCACTTTTAGGAAGGAGATGAGGAGGAATTTCTTTAGGCAGAGGGTGGTGAATCTGTGGAATTTTTTGCCATACATACCTGTGGAGGCCAAGTCAATGGATATTTTTAAGACAGAGATTGACAGATTCTTGATTAGCACGGGTTATGGGGAGAAGGCAGGAGAATGGGGTTGAGAGGGAAAGATAGATCAGCCATGAAATGGCGGAGTAGACTTGATGGACCGAATGGCCTAAATCTGCTCCTGTAATTTGTGAACATGAACTTATGAACTCTAATGCCCCCGTCCCTTAGGAAACCTGAACGGAAACCTCTGGAGACTTTGCACCCCACCCAAGGTTTCCGTGCGGTTCCCAGAGGTTTTTGTCAGTCAGGTAGTGGAAGGTAAGACCTGCAGCCTCCGGCAACCACCTTCAACTAGCATCGCAACCGGCTTCGACTAAAAAATTACCGATTTTTAAAACGGCAACCTATTTTTAGTCGCGGCCGGTTTTTGAATTTTTTGAAATAATTGCCGGAACATAGAAGAAGTGGAAACCACTTTCGACCATTAGGGAGACTGACAAAAACCTCCGGGAACCTCCGGGAACCTCACAGAAACCTTGGGTAGGGCGCAAAGTCTCCAGAGGTTTCCGTTCAGGTTTCCTAAGTGGGACAGGGGCATTATCTGCCTGCACATTATCCATATTCCTCCACTCTCTGTATATCCATGTACCTATCCAAAAGTCCCCTACATACCACTATAGTACCTAAATCCATTTCCTAAAGCTATATTATGCTTAACCAGGGGATGAACACATGTGTCTGTGCCGAATATGACACACTAGTTCTACGCTATCCCACTTTCTCATCCACTCCCTACACACTAGGGGTAATTTACAGAGGGCCGATTAACCTACAAACCCGCACGTCTGTGGGATGTGGGAGGAAACCGGAGAACCCAGAGGAAACCCACGCGGTCACGGAGAGAATGTGCAAACTCCGATCAGGATCGAACCCAGGGCTCCGGTGCTGTGAGGCAGCTAGTCTACCTCTGCACCATTACAGTCTTGGTCTGGATCACCCAAGCAGTCATTCTTCACATTTGTTTCTGTTTAGCTGTTGTCTTAGCAGGTGTTTGGTCATATAGAAACAAATTGTCATGACTCAGTATCCGTGCTTGCACACATCATCCAGCAGGTCAGAGACTCATGATCAAGCAAGGGAGTTCTTGACATTGGTTTTCCCAACCTTGTGTCAGGGGCGTTGGGATCGACAGCTGTCTTCCAACTGTTGCCTTGGCAAAGATCAGGGATTAACCCTGTGGTGAATTTGGGTTGTATCCATGTGCAACTTATTGCGTGATCAATTTAGCCTTCATCCAGGAGGGATCTACAAAACTTTAAAGATGCATTTCACTTACAGGTACAAATAAATGGTGAATGAAAATTAGATCTGATTGGAAACTATATTATGATCACAAATATACACTTGCCCTTTTTTATATGATGTGCTAAATGATTTAATTGTGACAAATGCTCTTTTGATTTTAACTTTAACATTGTAACAGTACTTCATAAAATGCAAAGTATGGACAATTGATATTGTAGGAACGATTATTTTCGCGTTGTTAATTCCTTCTATTCCTACTTCCCAGCACAACTCCATTAATTATTGAATTTATTGATTGATTGGTTGATGGAAAGGTACAGCATGGAAACAGGCCCTTCGGCCCACTGTGTCCACGCCGACCATCGATCACCCGTTCACTCTAGTTCTGTGTTATCCCACTTTCTCATCCACTCCCTACACACTAGGGGCAATTTACAACGGGCCGATTAACCTACAAACCCGCACGTCTTTGGGATGCGGGAGGAAACCGGGGCATCTCTTGGAGTAACTCACGGAGATGCTGCCTGACCCACTGGGTTACTCCAGCACTTTGTGTCTTTTCAAGACTAAACTACTTGGTTGAAAGATTAAAACATTGACTGTTCCTGGAAGCTTGGAGCATGGAATGGTGAGGAATGGTGTCAGAAGTTTTGCTTTTTTTGAAATGAAGACATTTTGAGACTCTCTCTGAATTGGAATATCTCATTGGAGACGTGTAGGAAGGAACTGCAGATGCTGGTGGGTTTACACCAAAGATAGGCACAAAATGCTGGAGTATGTCGATGGTGAATGTTTGTCCCGCTGAGTTCCTCCAGCATTCCTCCAGCATTTTGTGTCTAACCTCATTGTAGACCTTTCAACTATCTTTAATCAGAATGTTGAACCTTTTATCCCTTATCTATGCACTGTGAACAGCTCAATTGTGATCATGTACAGTCTTTTTGACTGGACAGAGCGCAACAAAAGCTTTTAACTGTACATATAGCAATAATAACCTAAACTAAGCTAAACTAAACAAAACTAAATTAAAGAGTGCCAATCGCTAACTCTCCTTGTTGGGATCATGGAAGGACATGTATTGAAATGTGTAGGAAGGAACTACAGGTGCTGGTTCAAACCGAAGATAGACAAACAATGCTGAACTCAGCGGGACAGGCAGCATCTCTGGAGAGAAGTCTGCAGAAGGGTCTAGATCCTGAAAAGTCATCCATTCCTTCTCTCCAGAGATGCTGCCTTTCCCTCTGAGTTACTCCAGCATTTTGTGTCTATCTTCGACATGTATTGAAAGGCGGTAAGGTGTGTGATTCTGTTGCAAGGGTACACAAAGGAACAAAGATCTCTAGATTTCCAGGCAGCTAGCTTAGTGCAGCACAGGAGCAGGCGTGTTGGCCCATGGTGAATGTACCAAACATGATGCCGTGATGAATAATCTCCTCTGTTTAGTTTAGTTTATTGTCACATGTACAGAGGTACAGTGAAAGGCTTTTGTTGCGTGCTAACTTGTCAGCAGAAAGACTATTCACTATTACCGTCGAGTCATCCACTGTGTACAGATACAGGATAAAGGAAATAACATTTAGTGCAAGGTAAAGTCCAATAAAGTCCGATTAAAGATAGTCTGAGGATCTCCAATGAGGTAAATGTGAGGTCAGGACCATTCTCTAGTTGGTAATAGGATGGTCCAGTTGTCTGATAACAGCTGGGACGAAACTGTCCCCGAATCTGGAGGTGTGTGTTCCCCTCCAGATCCCATGCCTACCCTATCTCAGGAAGACATTGCATTGTGTAATGGCTTCCTGTAAATGTTAATTTAATTCTCTGAGCTTCATGTGAACATGTAATTTCACATATGACAATTAAGTGCTTTGAGCAGTCAGAGGAGATTAGTTTAACGGCATCTTATTCAGCATGGACATTGTGGGCCGAAGAGCCTGTTCCGGTGCTGTACTGTTTTCTATGTTCTATGTTCGATGACAAACATTGTATCTGATGCAGATCAATAAATGAGAAATGGAATATCAGCCAGCATTTTCACTCTTCAAAGCTGAAAGTACAGAGAATGTTTGTGAGCCAAAATGAGAGAGGTAGCGTATAAAAATCAGAGGGAAAATTACAAAACTCAAAACAGATTGAGTGAGTTTGAATTTGTGTGTGATGGAGCAGGGCAGAATCAGGAGTCTGCTTTTAAATTTCATCTGGGGAGCTGTGGTATTGGAGATGATTAAATGGTTACAGATTCTATTGATCATGGACTGAGCAAACAGCCAAATACCACTTTAGAATTGGCAATACTGAACAAATGCTTCACAGAAAATAGTACAACCTCGATATCATGCCGGGATTGGGGGCAATTTCAAACCCACATTTCAACTACCGTGGTAAAAGTTAATCCGTCCTTTACCTAATTTTAGAAACCCTCTTTCTTTTTTAGATACAGTACAGTATATACCCGGGCAGTTTGAACAAATGTTGTGAGGTTTAGCTTTATCATTGCTGCGTGTACCGAGGTACAGTGAAAAGCTTTGCTTTGCATGCTATCCGATCAGATCAGATAGTATTACACATAAATACAATCAAGTCAAACTCAAGTACAATAGGAGCTGATATAGAGTGCAGAATATAGTTCTCAGCATTGTAGTGGGAAGAAGGGTCCTGGCTTGAAACGGCCCCTATTCCTTTTCTCCAGAGATGCTGCCTGACCCGCTGAGTCACTGCAGTAGTTTGTGTCCAACTTCTTGTAGCGCATCTGTTCCACAGACAAAGTCCAATGTCCGCAATGGGGTCGGGTGAATCAGAGAGTGCTCTAGCTTATGGAAGGACTGCTCAGAAGCCTGATAACTGAAGGGAAGAAGCTGTTCCTGAGTCTGGTGGTGCGCGCTTTCAAGCCTTGTTGCATTTTATATAATTACAGCTTTGATTTGGAGAGTGAACTATCAACACCTCTACCATTTGAGGAGACATGTCAAAATAATATTGCCTCTTGTTGTATCCCAGAACAGGCATTAAGGCCCATTGCAGATAATTGAAAGTCCTGATTTGAATTATACTAAGTATCATTTTATTTTCAGCAGACATCTGAAAACTGGATGACTGCGTCAATTTAATTTAATTTAATTTAACTCAATTTAATTTAATTCAACTAGCATTCTGCAGGGTAGAAGAGAGAAAGAAAAGATTGTGAATGAATTGGAACTTCTATAAACATACTCAGGCACAAAACATTTTGCCCCAATACGACTTTGATGTGTCTAAGGTTTGTGCCAATTCGATTTTTATGTATGGAATTGAACAAAGAAGCAGTTCAGTATTAATACTGTTAACTTTTATTTGAATTCATACAATTCCTGTGTATTAATGTGTTCAAAATCAAAATCTCATGCACTATTGGCAGGCTTTGACACATCTATTTACTTCAGAGATACAGCATGAAAACAGGCCCTTCAGCCTACCGAGTCCGTGCCGACTAGTGATCACCCCGTACACTAGCATTATCCTACACACTAGGGACAATTTACAATTTGACCCAAGCCAATTAACCTACAAACCTGCATGTCTTTGGAATGTGGGAGGAAACCAGAACAAACCCACGCGTGCGTGGTCACAGGGAGAACATACAAACTTCATACAAACAGATGGAACCCGTGTCTCTGGCGCTGTAAGGCAGCAGCTCTACTGCTGCACCAAACTTGTCCAGTGGAAATGAATTGGTGCCTTTATATTTAGTTTCATGTTCCTAATCATTTAGACCACTGCCTAAATCGTAGGAAATAGTTGAGGTTGGATTATGTGGAGTTTGAGACACAAAAAACTATAGGGGTTTTTGAACAGAAAGGAGGGAGACTCTAGTGACGATAGATGTGAGGAATGGGCCGGTAGGAGAGGGACTGGGGTATTGCCTCCAGTGCCGTCTAGCCCGACACAGAGGCGGTCGGGCGAGGAGAGGGGCGTTGGGTCTCGGGCCTGCAGCAGGCTGAGGCTTGCCTGGATCGGACATGTTCCAGTACTTCCAACATGGGGACCGGACTTTGCACTTTTCACTTTTCTTTGTAAACGGCACCAAAATATGGCGACTGTATATTAGTGGTTTGTGCAAAGAATTTCACTGAGCTTTGCGTACATGACAATAAAGAACCATTGAACCGTTTGCGGAAGAACGGAAAGGTGCCAGAAGGCCGAAGCTCAAAATGTTACAGCTATAGAATTATACAGCAAGAAAATGGGCCCTTCGGCCCCACTTGTCCATGTTAACCAAGAGGCCCCATCTAAGCTGCTTGCCCCATATCCCTTTAAACCTTTACTAATCATGTACCTGACTAAATTGGCTTTTCCATGCTGTTATAGTACATTTTTAAATGCAGTTATAGATGCATGTTTGAGTTATCTTTAGAGATGCATGGCTTTTAGGATTAGGAAATGCATGTGTCATTGAACTGTGATGGAGGAACTTCTATAACTAAGGTTAAGCCGGGAACTTGGGGGAAGGCATTGAATTGAATTTGAGGTGCGGCATCATCAGGGAGGTGCTAGGGAGTGTAAATTGTGAGCAGTTAAACAGAAGAGATTAGATTAAGAAGAAGGGTTTCCACCTAAAACGCTGCCTATCCATTCTCTCCACAGAGGCTGCCAGACCCGTTGAGTTACTGCAGCACCTTGTGCTTTGCTCAGGATTCCAGCATCTGTAGTTCCTCATGTCTCAGAGATTAGTTTAAATTGGTATCAACTGTTCGGCATGGACATTGTGGGCCGATGGGCCTGTGTCTCATGCTGTACAGTTTCATGTTCTATATTTTCCTGAGTTTGGAGTCCTTGATATTTATCTTGGATGCTTGAAAACAAACAAAAAATTATATAGACACAAGAAACGCAGATGCTGGTTTACAGAAAATGACACAAAATGCTGGAGTAATTCAGCAGGCCAGGCAGCGTCTCTGTAGAAAATGGATAGGTGACGAGAGCCTACTACGGACTGATTGGTGTGCGGGGTGGGGGGAGAAAGCTGGAAAGAGGTGTGGCAAGTGATAGGTGGAGAAACAAAAAAGTGCAGATGCTGGATTATACCAAAGATAGACAGAAAAAGCTGGAGTTACTCAGTGGGTCAGGCAGCATCTCAGCAGAAAAAAGATAGGTGACGTTTCGGTTCGGGACACTTATTTTCCCGACCCGAAACAGCGCTCGTCCTTTTCTCCAGAGATGCTGCCTGACCCACTTAGTTACTCCAGCACTTTGTGCCTTTTTTTTTTTTTAAATCTCTGTCATGTCGGCCTCATAGCAAGATGAGTGCAGAACTCCTTCAGGGAATGTATCTAGTTGTATAATGTACATGTTTGCCTTCCACCAGTGTGGATGCAGCTGATGATGTGATTTCACGTGCTTCAGTCTCGATTGCATTATTAATGTCATTGGAGTAAATAAAAGCAGAAAGACACAAGTGGTCCTCAGAGACATTGACTTACTGATCAAAGGAAGAGCAGAAAGTCTCCCGCAGACTCACAAAACAAGTGCCGTTCACAGGCTAACAAAGTGTGCATTGTTGACTCTCAGGAGCTGTCATCGTGCAATGATCAATATGCAAGTATTCTCCCCCTTGTCACTTGCCTGTAAAATATACAAATCCACACAGAACGTAACCCCTTGCATCTTCAGAGCAGCTTCTGAACCTGTTACTCCTTGTTTCATTCAAATGTGTTTAAATTAAGGGAAGGATAAAGCTCAGGTTGATTTTCTTTCATCCTCCATTTCTAACTCCTTCTTATATACTTTGATATATTGTTATCCTGTGTCAGCCAAGATTGGAGTTCAGGGAAAGGGGAAAATGCATGTGACAAAGCCAGACGGAATATAGTACTGTGGGAGTAGATGATGTGTTATTATGTGGTGGAGTTAGGTTATATATGCCTAAGATGCCGAGGGAACACAGCACAGTAGAGAAGCCCACGTGCGATAAGAAAAGGATGTACAAGAGTTTGGGCAGAAACATGGTGATCTATTATACTTGCACACCGTGCAGCACCTGTAATCAATCCAATCAAATTCAGGATTACTGTACTCTGGGGAAAAAAGAGACAAAGTGCTGGAGTAACTCAGCAGGTCAGGTGGCATCTCTGGAGAACGTGGATAGTTGACGTTACGGGTCGGGACCCTTCTTCAAGACTAGCGGTCACTTATCCATGTTCTCTAGTGATGTTGCCTGACCCACTGAGTTACCCCAGCACTTTGTGTCGTTTTTATGTAACCCCATCACCTGTATCAAGTACAATTAAGCCATACACAAGAACGACACGTACCCTTCTGCACTCTGGTTTAGATCAGATTATACAGACTTCTTACTGTTAAGGTCACATCAATAACAACATGAGCAAAATTGCATTTCGTAGAGGCACAAGGGCGTACCTTTAGAAAGGAGATGAGGAGGAATTACTTTAGTCAGAGGGTGGAGAATCTGTGGAAATCATTGCCACAGACAGCTGTGGAGGCAGTTATTGGGTATTTTTAAGGTGGAGATGGATAGTTTCTCGATTAGTACGGGTGTCAGGGTTATGGGGAGCAGGCAGGAAAATGGGGTTGAGAGGAAAAGATAGATCAGCCATGATTGAGTGGTGCCATATACTTGATGTGCCGAATGGCCTAATTCTGCTCCTGTAACTTATGAACTGCAGTAGCTGGAATTGTGAGCAAAAAACAAAGTGCTGGAGGAACTCAGCAGATAGACAACATTTTGGGTTGGAACTCTTTTTCAGACTGATGGGCAGGCAGCGTTTGAGATGGGACCCTCCTTCAGACAAACAGGACAAACAATGTTTTGTGTTGGTAACCTTCTTCAGATGAAAGAAGGACCCTTCTGTCCATTTTCTTCCATAGATGTTGCCTCATCCATTGAGTTCCTCCAGCACTTACACAGGTTCATGGATTGGAAAGGTTTGGAGGGATATGGGCCAAATGTGGGCAAATAGAAACAGCGTAGATGGGGCATTTTGGTAATAGATAAATGGATGTTTGGACGGAATGATAGTTTATAAAGAGCATCTGAACATGGAATGGAAAGTTAATAGAGATGGTTCCTTCAGGAAGGAGACAAAGTGCTTGCGATATAGTTGACAATGGATGAGAACGAGAGCAGAGTTAGAGGAGAGCAAAGATCTCAGATGGATCTAGTGCTGGAGGAGATTAGAGATTGAGACTTTACCTTAGACTTTAGATATACAGCGTTGAAACAGGCCCTTCGGCCCACCGGGTCCGAGCCGTCCAGTGATCACCCCGTAAACTAGCACTACCTTACACACCAGGAGCAATTTACAATTTTTTACAGAAGCCAATTAACCTACAAACCTGTACGTCTTTGGAGTGTGGGAGGAAACCGGAGCACCTGGAGAAAGCCCACACGCTCACAGGGGGAACATACAAACTGCGTGCAGACAGCACCCGTAGTTAGGAACAAACATGGGTCTCTGGCGCTGTAAGGCAGCAACGCCACCGCTGCGTCACTGTGCCCCCAGATGGAGAGAGATTAGGACGAAGGGTGAGAAGTCTAAAAGGAATTGTTACAATACTAGGCGCTGATGTAGGTTAGCGGAGACAGCTGTAATGACTGAGCAGACTTGGCAATGTGGTAACTGAGCAGTACTTTAGATGTGGTAAGTTCAAGAAGCTTGGCATGTGGGAGCCAGGCCAGGAATGCATTTGTTTAGGCAAGTTCCCCAAATAATCAAAGCATGGATGAGGTTTGTAAACAGAGATGAGATGAAGCACAGTTTACCCGTGAGTTTATAACAGTGGAAATAAGTGGTGTTATTGATAGTATGTGGGAGTAAGTTCACCTTTGAGCCCAATTTAGCACCAAGTTATGAAATCTCTGTGAAAGTTTCAGTCACTCACAAGGTTTAAATTCCAGGTTATTATTGTCACGTGTCCCGAGGTACAGTGAAAAGCTTTTGTTTTGCACGCCGTCCAATTAGATCAGATATACTATACACCAAATACAATCAAGATAGACACAAAATGCCAGGGTAACTCAGTGGGTCAGGTAGCGGCTCTGAAGAAATGAATAGGTGACGTTTCAGGTTGAGCCCCTTCATCAGACAAAGGGTCTCAACCCGAAACGTCACCTATCCGTGTTCTCCAGAGATGCTGCCTGACTCACTGATTTACTCTAGCACTATGTGTCCATCTGTGGTATAAACCAGTATCTGCAGTTGCTTCTGACACATGAATACAATCAAGTCAAACTCAAGTACAATTGGTAGAGCAAAGAGGAAGATACATAGGGCAGAATATAGTTCTCAGCTTTGTTGCACTTCAGTTAATAAATAAAGAGTGCAGAAGGTTGAGGGGAGACCTCATTGAAACTTATAGAATAATGAAAGGCATAGATAGAGTGGATGTGGAAAGGATGTTTCCACTGGTGGGAGAGTCTAGGACCAGAGGTCATAGCCTCAGAATTAAAGGGCACTCTAAAAGAGTGCCCTTTAATTAGAAAGGAGGTGAGGAGGAACTTCTTTAGTCAGAGGGTAGTTAATCTATGGAACTCATTGCCACAAAAGGCTGTGGAGGCCAAGTCAGTGGATATTTTTAAGGCAGAGATAGATAGATTCTTGATTAGTATGGGTGTCAAGGGTTATGGGGAGAGGCAGGAGAATGAGATTAGGAGGCAGCTATGATTGAACGGTGGAGTAGACTCGATGGGCCGAATGGCCTAATTCTACTATAACTTGTGTATTAAAATATATATATATTCTATATGTACAGTGGAAATGTGCAACCTTCCATAATGCACATATTTGCATGATAAAAACATGAACTGTTATATGATGAGGTTAAATTGTGATATTAATCCTTACATACATTTTCTTTCTTTTGTGTATTTTTTTACGCAATCAACATTCCATTTAAATATTGGATGACAGAATTTCCTATGAATATACTAGGCATTCAAGCTAATAATTCACAGTGTAATTTCAAGGCTTTAGAGTTTGTTTAACAAAACAAATTGATGAAAGATTATCTCTCTGCTCCTGTCACAAGTACCAAATACCCTCAAGCAATGTTTAGTAAGATATTTTCAGAGGCTGTATTAGTTGTGTAAATCTATATACCTGGACTAGATTAAAACGAGTTTTCACAAAGATTCAACTCACATAGTTGTTGATATTTGCCAGATGACATAAATGTAAGTTAGACTGAGGCATCTGACAGTATCTCTTTCAACTCTTGTGGTTTTCTTTAGTGGAGCAGATAGTTTTGCTGAGATCATATCAGTGTGTTTTCTTTAAACATTTGCTAACTTAACATACATACAATGCTGTAAGATGAATTCTGCTAAATGCATCATTATCACAAGAGCAAGGGGATGTGGAGGGGATGTGGAGAGGATGTCCATCATCAGCTCTGACCTCCCCACCATCGAAGGGATCTATCGCAGGTGCTGCCTCAAAAAGGCTGCCAACATCATCAAGGACCCACACCATCCTGGCCACACACTCATCTCTCCGCTGCCATCAGGTAGAAGGTACAGGAGCCTGAAATCTGGTACATCCAGGTTCAGGAACAGCCTCTTCCCTACAGCCATCAGGCTATTAAACTCACCATCAAACAAACTCTGAACTATAACAGCCTATTGCACTTTATCTGTTTATTTATGTGTATATATATGGTCTATGCTATATAGACACACTGAACTGTTCTGTATTTATGCTTACAATACTCTGTTGTGCTGCAGCAATGCAAGAATTTCATTGTCCTATCTGGGACACATGACAATAAACTCTCTTGACTTGATGTTTCCACGAGTGGAAGAGTCTATGACTGGAGTTTATTACCTCAGAATTAAAGAACATTTCTTTAAGAAGGAGATGAGGAGGTATTTCTTCAGCCAGAGGGTGGTGAATCTGTGAAATTCATTGCCACAGGAGGCTGTGGAGGCCACGTCAATGGCAGAGATAGATAGATTCCTGATTAATACAGGTGTCAGGGGTTCTGGGGAGAAGGCAGGAGAATGGGGTTAGGAGGGAGAGATTGGTCAGCCACGATTGAATGGCAGAGTAGACTTGATGGACCCAATTGCCCAATTCTGCTCCTATCACGTATGACCTTATGACCTTATAAATAGGGAAGAGTCAAAGAACACAACATGAGAGCAACATGTTTAGGCAATCTAAAATTAGTATATTTGCCCCTTTTCTTCACCTCTGCACAAAAATCCCGACCAGCTCCCCATAGTTTTCTTGTTTTCATTTATCCAATTTTCCCGTAAAAGACTCAAGATGCCAATGACAAAAGCACTCAATGCCCCATCAAATGACACAATGTGCTGGAGTAACTCAGCGGGCTAAGCAGTGTCTCCTGAGAAATACGGAACTGCAGATGCTGGTTTATTTTTTAAAAAGACACAAAGTGCTGGAGTAACTCAGCGGGTCAGTCAGCGTCACCGGAGAACATGGATAGGCAACGTTTTGGGTTGGAACCCTTCTCCAGATTTGTCCAATAATCCTGTTTTGTCAAACAAATACCTCCTAAAGATTCTGCTAATTTACAATAAACATTTTTAACCTGATAGTCAAAGGAAAATATTCTTTCAAAACCTTTAGTAAAATGTCAAATATTCAGTAAAATGTTTAAAAGCTGTTGCCAAATCTCATGCAGGTTTACTCCCGTCCAGGACAGAAAATATTATAACTTCCTTCTGATGATCACAATTTCTAATAGATTTTTTAATATAATCAAAAATATTCATTCAAATATTAAAATGTTATATACAGCACAGTAAAACACAAACCAGAAGCCACCACCCTAATACACTACAAACGGTAAACTACAGTACAACTATCTTACACTCCTAGGTAGACAAAAGTGCTGGAAAAACTCAGCGGGTGCAGCAGCATCTATGGAGCGAAGGAAATAGGCAACGTTTCGGGCCGAAACCCTTCTTCAGACTTATCTTACACTCCTTGTCAAGGATGCATTCAACCCCCCGCGGTGAATTTCTAATCCTTAGCAGTCCAGAGCAGTTGATGAAAGTATAGAAAATTATGCGAGGCATAGATAGGGTGGGCAGTCTGGACCTTTAGCCCAGGGTGGAAATGTCAAATCCTAGGGGGCATAGCTTTAAGGTGACAGGAGCAACGTTCACAGGAGTCAAGAGTTATTAATTGCCGTATGTTCCTTGCAGCAGCATAACATGCCTGTAAACACAACACTCGTAACATCTAATAAACAAAATTCAAATACTTTTCAGATGGTTCTGGCAAGTTTTTTTACACAGGTGGGCACCTGCAATGTATGGCAGGGGTGGTGGTGCAGGCAGATACAACAGTGCCATTTAAGCGACTTTCTGACAGGCACATGGATACACAGGGGCTGGGAGGGATATGGATCATGCGCAGGCAGAGGAGGTTAGTTTAACCAGACATCATGTTTGGCACAGACATTATTGGCCCAAGGGCCTGTCTGATGTATACTGTTCTATGTTTTATTTCCTAGTTTAATCTCTGCTGTATTACAACTTTGATATTCATAACCGAACTCCAGTTGTGGCAGAGCCCAGGCAATTAGCCTCTTTATAGCTGCTTGCCTCGATACAAGCTTATATGTTTAATCTCATTTGGTATCTCCGTATCCTTTAGGATCTTTCAAGTGAATATGTTTTTGTTGTTTTGCTAGCCAAATGTGTTACCACACACTTTAAATTATACATAAACCATCTGTCGATTCTGATAATCTATCCATATTTTTCCCAAAGCATAAATCTGTACGTGATAGAAGCTGGAAATATAAACAATGCAGTACATGCTGGAACTGCTCAGCAGGCCAGGTAGCATCTGTGGAAAAGGTAATAGCAATTATTACCACTTCCAACATGATATCTTTAGGTTTAGGTTTATTCCTGTCATGCGTATCGAAGTACAAGGAAACGCTTTGTTTTGCATGCTATCCAAACAGATCAGATATACCATACATGGAAACAATCAGTTCATACTCAAGTACGATCGGCAGACCAAAAGCGAATGAATGAATGAATGAATGAATGAATGAATGAATGAATACTTTATTGTCACACGTGACAAGTCACGGTGAAATTCTTGGTATGCAAATAGTTACAAAGTATTCCGCGCGAGGGGCTCCATTGACGCAGGGGCCAGCTGCTGGCACCACCTTCCCACGAGGCCCTACCGTCCCACGCCGCTCCGCCGCCCGGCTTCTCTGCAGCCTCCTGGGTGGCGTCTGTCGCCACGGACTAGTGGCATGATACAGAGCGCAGAATATAGTTCTCAACATTGCGGCGCATCAGTTCAAAACACTCCGTTAATATGAAGCAGGTCTATCCCCAACTAACGTGGTCACCTCTACCCTGGAGGGACCAAGCGCAGATTGGGTGGCAAATTTCCCAAGTCCATATCTTCCTTATGTCCCAAAGAACACGATAGTCCACAGATAGACACAAAGTGCTGGAGTAACTCAGCGGATCAGGCAGCATCTCTGGAGAGCAGGAATGGTTTGTGTCGAGACCCTTCTTCAGATCTGTCCCGCTGAGTTACTCCAGCTTTTTGTGTTTATCTTTGGTTTAAACCAGCATCTGCAAGAGAGTCCACAGCACTAATCCATGGGCTACACAACTTTAAACGTCTCTCCATTCTCCCCAACACATTTTTCTCTTTGTTATTTTTGTAGTTGTTGTATTTTATCAGACAAGTCAGGGGTTTGTGCATCTGTATGGAGTTGTACGTTCTCACTGGGATTGTGGGGGTTTCCACCAGGTGGTCCGGTTTCCTCCCACATCTGAAGAGGAGTGCAGGTTTGTAGGTTAATTGGCTTTGGTAAAAATGTTCCCTAGTGTTAGTATATGGGGTGATCGCTTGTCGGCTGAAGGGCCTTTCCGCGCTGTATCTCTGTTCTAAACAACCTGTTAACATGCGCCTAAACTGTGCAACAACTCATGAAAAATATGAATTTCTGAGATGAAGGCAGGAAATGCTGGAAAAACTGAGCAGGTCAGACAGCCTCTGTGGAGAGGGAACCGATTGTTTCAAATTGTTTCGAGTTCATGACTTTTCATCACACCTCCAACTCACTGGCTGACCGAGTTGTGGAAATCAGTGCACAATGAACAAAGTAGAACACAGAACAGTATGCATGTGAACAGGCCTTTCGGCCCACAATGTCTGTGCCGAACATGATGCCAAGATAAACTAATCTTCTTTATCTGTACGTGATCCATATCCCTCCATATCCATGTGCCTATCTAAAAACCTCTTAAACGCCACTATCGTATCTGCCTCCGCCACTACCCCTGGCAGCACATTCCAGGCACCCACCACCTTCCGTGTAAGAAAAAACGTGCCCGCACATCTCTTATGTTCTATGTTCCATAAAAAAAAGACATAAGGTTCTGGAGTAACTAGGCAGGTCATGCGGCATCCCTGCAGAACATGGATAGGTGATGTTTCAGATCGAGACCCTTCTTTATACTGATTATATGGTGGGAGGGACGAAAGCTGGAAGAGAGAGGGGCAGGACAAAATGTGGTAGATAATAGGTGAAGGGGATGGAAATTTCTCAAAGTTCAACTTACCCTTGCATCCCTCCTCTCTCCGTCCCACCCCCACACATCATTGTACTAATTTCACAGTCGTCTTGTTGAGTCTCATTGTCTATAACTGGTTTTCCCCTAGCCCACAGCTAACAATGGCCTGTTTCCTTTATCATCATTACTTTGCTGCATATCTTTCATTCATTGTTCTATATCTCTCTGCATCACTGTCTATATCTCTCATTTCCCTTTCCCCTTGACTCTCAGTCTGAGGAAGGGTCTCGACCCGAAATGTCACCTATTCCTTTCCTCCAGAGATGCTGTCTGACCCGTTGAGTTACTCCAGCTTTTTGTGTCTATCTAGGGTTTATTTTTTGTTAGGCAGATGGTTGGACAAAGGCCAGAGAAGAAAAAAAAGGTGCGACACAAAAGGATTATGAATTGTGAAGCCAGAGGAAGGAATGTAGGTGATAGGGGGAAATAGGTGCAAGTGCAGGTGGGGCACCTTGTTTCTACGGTCTGCGGTCATGGTGGCACAGCGGTAGAGTTGCTGCCTTACAGCAAAATGCAGCGCCAGAGACCCGGGTTCGATCCCGACTACAGGTGCTGTCTGTATGGAGTTTGTACGTTCTCCCCGTGATCTGCGTGGGTTTTCTCCGAGATCTTCGGTTTCCTCCCACACTCCAAAGACGTGCAGGTTTGTAGGTTAATCGGCTTGGTGAATTGGCTTGATAAAAATGTAAAATTGTCCAAGTTGGCGATATGCAGAGTACTGCCCTGCCCACTACAACATTCAGAAGGTTCAGAAGGTAGATAAAATAGGTGCAGGAGTAGGCCATTCGGCCCTATGAGCCAGCACTGCCATTCAATATGATCATGGCTGATCAGCCAAAATCAGTACCCCGTTCCTGCTTTCTCCCCATATCCCTTGATTCCATTAGCCCTAAGAGCTAAATCTAACTCTCTCTTCTGATCTTTGCAGTTGGAAAGAATGTCAAACTCGATACGGAGATGACAACGTTTTTTCAACGGGAGCTGGGTGACTTTAAATATACTGATTAACCTCCACCCACATCTCCAGATAGAGTGCGATATTCTATCTGAGATACAAAGCTCAGATGTTGAATGTTTGCAGTTGTTTCTGCTCCTGATTTCAATTTTGCTTTATGTGAGGGAACAGCATGAGCGGCATTAATACACAAATGCTGCCTGATTGTATCCCTTTGCAAAAACAAACCACTTCAACGTTCACTTCCCAGTCACTGCCTGGGAGGGATTACGATCCAAGCAAAATCTTAGTTTAGTGCAAGTCGATGAATACGAGAGATAAACATAAGATCAACAGAACGAGTAGCCTTAAAACAAAAAAAAAGATTTACATTTAAGATCTAACTCCTGTTCGCTACTGGAACAACATTCTGGCACTTGCAATAATGTAATGAGATTAAAAACACATTTAGCTGCGTTTTTCAGTGGTTTAGTTGGCAATTGCAAAACTTTGAACGACACTGAGACATTCACACAGCAAAGATATTGGGTTTAATCTTTTATAGAGAGTCATAGTTGTATGGCTTGGAAACAAACCCTTCAGCCCAACTTGCCTGTTCCATCCAAGATGCCCCATCTGCACTGCCTGTGTTTGGGTGGCACAGTGGTGCAGCGGTAGAGTTGCTGCATTACAGAGCCAGAGTCCCGGGTTCCATCCTGACTACGGGTGCTGTCTGCACATAGTTTGTACGTTCTCCCCGTGACCACGTGGGTTTTCTCCAGATTCCCCTGGTTTCCTCCCAGATTCTTGAGAATCTCTCGCAAAAACGGCTCATAACCCTCCATTCCCGTGCCTGTCCAAAAGCCTCTTAAACACCACTATCATATCTGCCTCCACCACCACCCCTGGCAGTGAGTTCCAGGCACCCACCACTCTCTATGTAAAAAAAATGTCCTGCACATCTCCTTTAAACTTCGACCCTCACGGTCTTCTAGTCCTCTAGTCTTTGACATTTGCACCCGGGAAAATGGTTCTAACTATCTACCCTACCTATGCCACTCATAATTGTATATACTTTTCTCTGTTCAGAAGATATGTTTTATCTTAATTAGAACGTGTGTCAAGGGTTATGGCGGTGAAGATAGGAAAATGGGATTAGGAGGCAGAGATCAGCCATGATTGAATGGCGGGGTAGACTCGATGGGCCGAATGGCCTTATTCTACTCCTATAACTTGTGGACTCGTGGTCTCCCCTCAACCTCCGGCATTCCAGAGAAGTAGATAGGTATTCCACAGTTAGAATGATATACTTGTACTTCTCTTTGCCACAGAAGCAACTCATACATAGCAGATGCCTGAAATAAATAAATTTGAGATTATCATCTTCAGATGTTACATCACGATTTGTTGTTTATTGTATAAAAAAGAACTTTTCTTTTACACTTGTGTACATTTTAGAACCTTCTGCTCCAAATGTAGAATCTTGTTGGAATGGAGTGTGAATCTGAGAATCTGTGTGACTATTTTGTTCTCTCCTGAGTAATGACTGGGAAATTGAACACTGTTCTATCTTCACAGTTCTCTAATGCTCTTTCCTTACAAAATTTATATATTACACGCACATCGCTGGCAATTCTTACTTTGTGTCTTTTCCTCTTATCACTTATGTTTAAGATTGGTTTAGTTTATTGTCATGTTTAGAGATACAGTATTCCCTCCCTTTCTCCCTAAAGGTATAACTGGTGGATTGTTTTTCAGAAGTGCCAGAACCTTACTCAACTGGTTACCATAAACTGCGGATGCTGGTTTATACCAAAGATAGACACAAAGTGCTGGAGTAACTCAGCGGGTCAGACAGTATCTCTGGAGAAAATGGATGGGTTTCAGATCGGGACCCTTATTCAGTCTGTGGTCAGCATATTGGTTTTGACAACGCATCTCTGTATGCCATGAGTCTGCAGAAGGTTCTGACCCAAAACTTCACCTATCCATGTCCTTCCGAGATGCTGCCTGACCTGCTGAGTTACTCCAGCATTTTGTGACCCTCCTGGTGGGATTGGAGATGTAGAGGTACTGAATGTGAGTCGGTGCAGTCATGCAGCGGAAGGGTTGCTACCTTCCAGCGCCAGAGACCCAGGTTCGATTCTGACCTCGGGTGCTGTCTGTACGGAGTTTGTACATTTTCCCTGCGACCTGCGTGGGTTTTCTCTGGGTGCTCCGGTTTCCTCCCACACTCCAACGACGTACAGGTTTGTAGGTTAATTGGCTTCGGTAAAATTTGTAAATTGTCCCTGGTGTGTGTAGGATAGTGTTAGTGGTCTGCACCGACTTGGTGGTCAGTACAAAGTGCCTGTTTCCATGCTGTGTCTCAAAACTAAACTAAACTAAACTAAACTGAATTAAACGTCCATGGGGGTAACGATGAGCAAACAGAAGCCTGGAAACTGAAAGTTAATAAAGCATTGAAGAGAGAGGATGAAGAGGAAAGAAGAGTTGAAGGGTGGGGACAAGTTCCACAAGGCACAGGAGAGTCTTAGTAGAAAGATATTGCTTGGCTCCTTGTTCTATCTTAATGTAGTGAATCTCAGTTTAAGTACAAATTTAGGATGATCTGCAGAAATAGCAACTTTTTGTTTTAATTACGTTTCTCCCAAAAAAGGGAGTTGGCAGGAATAGGACTGCATTTTTCCAACTACTTTCAAATCTCTTTTCACAGAGAGAGTGGAATGTATTGTGTACGCCTAACAATATGAGATGGATTAGGGAAGCCCGTATCTAATCAAAACATACTTGGTGCTAGTTACTTGACTTCTTCATGTTAACTATGCAAGGAATCCAGTAATAATTTTATTATTGTGCCCTAGGGCCAAGATCATGCTACAGCTTGGCCGCAGTGGAAATATGATTGCAAAGAATTGTTTCTTTTTAACTCTTGGCAGCATTCATACTACCAGTTTAGCAACATCATTGGATTGGAGTTCCCTAAAACTTGATTTCTTGCTTTGCTCTTACTCGTGCAAAAAGATCAGTATTTGAAATATATAAAATAACACAAAGGTTGTTTTGCACAATAAAGGGTGGCGCAGTGGGTAGAGCTTCTGCCTCACAGTGCAGAGATCCAGGTTTGAACCTGATCCCAGCTGCTGTTTGTGCGGAGTTTGCAAGTTCTCCCTGTCACCATGTGGGTTTCCGTCATTGTGCTTCACTTTCCTTCCACATTTCAAAGAGAATTTGCAGGGCTGTAGGTTAATTGGCTTCTGTAAATTGTCCCTAGTGTGTCAGGTAAAACTAGTGTATGAGCTGATCACTGGTGGCGTGGAATCGGTGGGCCGAAGGACCTGTTTCCATGCTGTATCTTAAACTAAATTCTACAGTGGCACATGGATTATATCTAAAAAAAATTAAATGAGGCAAAGAATGGTCTTTGTACCCTTATGTAATTATATCTGAAATTCATCAATGTAGCATTTATAATTTCAATACACTTTTGCAAAGTATATATTTTGCAATGCATATCTCCATATTCAGAGGCAATTTCTTCCCAGCTGTTATCAGGCAAATGAACCATCCTACCACCAACTAGAGCGGTCCTGAGGTACCACTTACTTCATTGGAAACCCTCGGGCTATCTTTAATCGGACTTTACTGGGCTTTATCTTGCACTAAACACTATTCCCTTTATCATGTATGTGTACACTGTGGAAGGATCGATTGTAATCATGTTGAGTCTTTTTGCTGACTAGTTAGCACGCAACAAGAAGCTTTTCAATGTATCTTGGTACACGTGACAATAAACTAAACCAAACTAAATTAAAGTACCAACCAAACTAGTTCCTTCCATATTGAAGATAGACAGAAAATGCTGGAGCAACTCAGCGAGCAGCATCTCTGAAGAAAAGGAATGGGTGACGTTTCGGGTCGAAACCCTTTCAGACAGAAAGTCAGGGCAGAGGGTGACTGGAGATAAGTGGAAGGGTAAGATGTGAAAATGACAGATCAAAGCAGACGATGATCACAAAAACATAGACAATAGGTGCAGGAGGAGGCCATTCGGTGATCCTTGTGATCATGGCTGATCGTCCCCAATCAATAACCCGTGCCTGCCTTCTCCCCATATCCCTTGATTTCACTAGCCCCTAGAGCTCTATCTAACTCTCTCTTAAATGCATCTAGTGACGTGGCCTCCACTGCCCTCTGTGGAAGGGAATTCCACAAATTCACAACTCTCTGGGTGAAAATGTTTTTTCTCACCTCAGTCTTAAATGGCTTCCCCTTTATTCTAAGACTGTGGCCTCTAGTTCTGGACTCGTCCAACATTGAGAACATTTTTCCTGCATCTAGCTTGACCAGTCCTTTCATAATTTTATTATATGTTTCTATAAGATAACCCCTCATCCTTCTAAACTCCAGTGAATACAGGCCTAGTCTTTTCAATTTTTCCTCATATGACAGTCCCACCATCCCAGGGATCAATCTCATGAACCTACGCTGCACTGCCTCAATCACAAGGATGTCCTTCCTCAAATTAGGAGACCAAAACTGTACGCAATACTCCAGATGTGGTCTCACCAGAGCCCTATCCCATAAATTGGTTTGTCCCATATTAGGACCGCCCTTGTCCCGTATTCGACTGCTACTACTTGGGTCGAGGGGACTGTCAGGTTGGAGCGCCGCGTCCGGCCCCGCCTCACCCATCCCGACGTAGTGCAGCCCATGGAGTGCAGCAGCAACGCCTCGCCTGTGGCCCTGTCGGTTGGCAGCCCGGCCAGCTGTCCGACATTCGGACTTTCGCTTACCGCCGAAACCACCACCACTCCTTCTCATGGCCGATCATCGGCTCATGAGTTGGATGGGGTGCCGGGCCGAACCTCCTCAGCTGGCCCGCTGGCTGGGCTTTGTGTGCAGTTCAGCACCGGGCCAACTCATCATTCACCCAGCCACGGCCGAGTCGGTCAACGAATTGCCGTCGGGAATTTGTCCCGTATTTTGACCTTTTGTCCCTTATTTGAGAGTGATAAAGTTGGCAACCCAACGTGTGGTTTTAGTCGGGGATGAATCATCACCTCTTGGGATGACAACTCATAAAGATGCTTTTGCCTACAGTCTCTGTGCATCAGTACCTGCCTTTCTTCTCTCTGTGAGCTCACAGCACTAATGAATTGCCTTTGCATTAGGCCAATTGTATTTTGCTTGTGTTCTCCGTGTTTAATGACCTGAATCAAGTTAATTGTAATCTTTCTGTCATTGAAGTAAGCCCTCGATGGAACATTGCCCATCCATTATTGTGCGTCTGCTCTTTTGTAATATGATTGATTTATATTTACCCTGCAAATTTATGAGTCTGTAGGGGCTTTCTTTGGCACTTGTCTCCATTGATTCCAGTAATAGGGTGTCTAAGTTTACTCACCCTTATGCAAAAGCATAATTTGCTTATACTGTACAACTACTTACTGATATTACTAAGTGTCGTGCCACATTCAAAGCATTCCTCCAGTCTCCAGAAATTTTAACTTTCATTGAATTGAAACATTGAACATAGGACAGCGCAGTACAGTACAGGAACAAACGCTTTGGTCTACAACATCTGTGGCAAATATGATGTCTAGATAAAGTAATCGCCTCTGCCAGAACGTGATACATATCCCTCCATTCCTTGCATATCCCTGTGTCTAAAATGCCACTTAAACGCCACTATCGTATCTGCCTCCACCACCACCCATGGCAGCACGTTCCAGGCGCCCACCACTCTTTATATGAAAAAATGTGTCCCACACATCTCCTTTATACTTAGCATCATTATCAACATCACCTTCATCGTTGAAAACATCAACGGGCACGGTGCCTTACAATGCTATGTACGACAGTGAACGCAACTTCTACTGAAGTGTGGATGGCCGTTGGCTCGCTAGGAGCTCATCCGCCCTTTGACAGGTCTTGTTTTTGGTCCTGCTGGGGGTCCACAGCCCCCTCCTCAACTGGCAAACCAGGTGGGGGAGACGGTTTAGTCACCGACTATGCGACTATAGAGCAGGTAGCACGGGATTACACGGTACCCGTGGTGGGGGGAACTCCCCCCGACCTGACCTGAAATACTTTGCCCTTATCGCAAACAATGGTCTTTGATATTTCCATCCTGGGAAAAAGGTTGCCACAGGAGACCGTTGGTGGATATTTTTAAGGCAGAGATAGATAGATTCTTGATTAGTACGGGTGTAAAGGGTTATGGGGAGAAGGCAGGAAAATGGGGTTAGGAGTGATAGATCAGCCATGATTGAATGGTGTAGATTTGATGGGCCGAATGGCCTAATTCTGCTCCTATCACATTACATTATGACCTATCTATGCCTCTTGTAGTTTTATATGTTTTTATCAGGCATTCACTCAACTTCCAACATTCTGGAGATAATAATGCTCACTCTCATAGTTGATACCCTCTAATCCAAGACGTGTTCTGACAAACCTCTTCCGAACACTCTTCAAAGCCCCCACACCCATCCTGTAATGGGGTGACCAGAACCGAAACATTGAAGCAATGACTGTGCTGCACCTTATCGTGGCTGACTTCGAGCGGAATACAAGGTTTGCTTTTCCATTCCAGATAAAATATGGGCCTGCAGTCTGCGGAAACTTGTACAGGGTATTCAATCAGATTAGTGCTTCCTGAACTCATTGTGAATTCTGCAACTGGTGCCAAACCCCTTGACCTCCAATTCTCACTCCTCCTTTGAGTCATCCTTTGGTTACCTGCCCAAAAATGTAGTTACGTGGCTGAGCGTTCAATTCTGCATGATAATGCTTATCTTGGCTGTTTTATAACATTCAACTTGCTGTAGAAATATAAGAGGCTATTAATCATCATTAAGTCTCATAGAGAGTCATACAGCACGGAAACAGGCCCTTCGGCCCAACTTGCCCATGCTGACCAAGATGCCCCATTTTTTAACCTCTATTTGACCTATATCCCTCTAAACATTTCCAATCCATGCACCTTTCCAAATGTCTTTTAAATGTTGTTACAGTATCTGCCTCCTCAGGCAGCTTGTTCCATACACCCAGCACCCTCTCAATGAAAAAGATGTCCCTCAGGTAGCCACTAAATCTTTCCCCTCTCACCTTAAACCTATGTCCTCTGGTTCTTGATTCCCCTATTCTGGAGACTGTGCATTCATCTCTATACCTCATGATTTTATACACAATGTATAATGAGATGCTCTTGTTGATACCCTTATTCTGATGTTAAATGACCACCCTCTGCAGAATGCCTGTGTGAATTAAACACAGGGCGATAACTCGGCACCTGACTGCTCACAAAAAGAGAACAGTTGTGATCCTGGTATCTCCAGGATTGCCAGTCACGGAAAACCATTGGCATCGGCAGGGATTCAGACAGTGATCCAGACGGCACTGGTCTGTTCATCTGCAAAAAGCAATCCCGTGTATTCCAACAGTGCCTTAGTAAAATGAAAAATTAATTTGTGGTAATTAACTGTCAGAAGAAACATTCAAAGAGTGACTGCCAAAAAAACACAGCACTGTCTGACGGTGTTCTCTGAGCCCCAACATGACCCAGTTCTGGGGCGAAATAGACACAAAGTGCTGGAATAACTCAGCGGTCCAGGCAGCATCTCTGGAGAACATGGATGGGTGATGTTTTGGGTCGGGACCCTTCTTCAGACTGAAGCCATTATCACTTGCCACACTTGGTCCTCCCCCCACTTCTTGGCGGAGGTGTTCGGCGAAACGATCGGCAAGCCTATGCTTGATCTCACGGATGTGGATCAGCTGACATCTAGAGCAGCTGCTGCAATAGATGAGGTTGTAGGAGATGCACCGATGTAGATCAGCTGACATCTAGTTCCGATGTAGATCAGCTGACATCTAGGGACCTGCATCTCCTCCAACCTCAAGTTAATATAGGAAAAGAAGAGGAAAATGTGAAGGGCAGCCATTATATTCCATGTGCCAAATTTCATGTTGAAAAAGAAAGTTTATAAATGTGCAGAAACTAAACTCTATGAAGTGTTCACAACACTGTATTCCGTGAAGAAAGAACTGCAAATGCTGGTTTACAAAAAAAACCCACATAAAGTGCTGGAGTAACTCAGCGAGTCAGGCAGCATCTCTGGAGAACATGGATAGTTTCGGGTCAGGACCTTTCTTCAGTCTGATGAGAAACATCATCTATCCATGTTCTCCAGGAATGCTGCCTGACGCGCTGAGTTACGCCAGCATTGTGTGTCCCATGTACTGTACTACATAAGTTGTTACCAGAGGCATCAAATGTTGCCAGATGAACAACAACTCAGGAAAATATACCCTGAGTGCAGTCTGCTGGTTTTCCAATGTAGAGAACAATCAGTGTATGTCTTGTCCAGTATACAGTACATGCTGAAGAACACACTGTAGCTTGTTCCTGCTGCTTCGGCAGTATAATCGGGAAATAAATGCCATAGTACTGGAGCCTCCCACCATTGTCCCAGTGTCAAATCCCCCGGGCTGCATGCTTCAAAGTCAGATAATTTTCAATGGAATCTGCTCCGAGGGGAGACAATTGCCTAAATTGATCTGCTGGACATGAGGTCGTCTTTGCAACTTTGTGACTACAATACAGTGTGTCTTTGCAAATGTTATACACTTCTAGGACAGGGTTTGAGGGTGGCGCAGCGGTAGAGTTGCTGCCTTACAGCGCCGGAGACCCGGGTTCGATCCTGACTCCGAGTTCTATCGGTACATAGTTTGTACGTTCTCACTGTGAATGCGTGGGTTTTCTCCAGGTGCTCCGGTTTCCTCTCACACTTCAGACAAGCAGGTTTGTAGGTTAATTGGCTTTGGCAAGTTGTAAAATTGTCCCTAGTGTGTCAGATAGAGCTAGTGTACGGGGTGATCACTGGTCGGCACGGACTCGATGGGCCGAATGGCCTGTTTCTATGCTGGATCTCTAAAGTCTAACGGCTGATAACCGACTGGCTCTGGTGGGCGGAAGAGCTAAATTACACGAAGATAATGAGTTGGGAAATTTGATTTTGTTTTAAGATATGACATAATTTTCTTCGATAAGAGTGAAGAGGAAATACTTTGAACAAAAAGTAATTCCCTTCGACTTTCCTTTAAGAGATTGTCGTTAGCAACAATGTTGTTAACGTCTATGCCGTGAGTATTTATCAAAAAGCCAGTTGTATTTCACCAGTAAGGATCACCTTACATAGTTTGTGAATTGTGAGACCAAATTCACCATAAAATTATAAATAAATATTAGAACATTTTAGTCTATACTCGCTGAATAGAATGATTTAAGCTGGTAAACCTCGAAATAACAATGTTGGAATTTTGCCCCTGGCCATATACTTTCATCATCTGGCTGATTGCATTACCTATCATATATTCAGTGAATTGGTTGTATATTACTGTATATAATGGCTTCTATTGTTCTTGCTTCAGTGTTACAAATATTTTCATTAAGCACCTATCATTCCCATTGTATCTCTCTTCAGAGATTATGTTGACTGGGTTTTTACATACTGCCTTGAGATAATGCATGGTTAAATAATTGAGATTGCTTTGAGAAAAAATGTTGCATTGAGAATGTAAGAATTTTCTTTCAGTCCTGTGCTGAATGAGTTCAGAACACTTTAGAAATCTTCACTAATAATATCACTTGAAATATTCTTGTATCGTGCCATGATATAAAGAGACGTGTGTCTGAAGAAGGGCCCTGACCCAAACGTCACCTGTTCTCCAGAGGTGCTGTAGATAGACACAAAATGCTGGAGTAACTCAGCCGAACTATTCTCTGGATAGGAGGGTGACAACATGGATCGAGACCCTTCTTCAGAAGAGTTTCGACCCGAAATGTCACCCATTCAGTCTGAAGAAGGTTGTCGATCCTAAACGTCACCCATTCAGTCTGAAGTGAGGTCTCGACCCGAAACATCACCCATTCCTTCGATCCAGAGATACTGCCTGTGCTGCTAGGTTACTCCAGCATTTTGTGTCTGTCTTTGGTGTAAACCAGCATCTGCAGTTCCTTCCTGCACTTCCCCAGAGATGCTGCCTGAATCACTGAGCTACTTCAATACTTTGGGAGTGTTCATTTGTGGGAGGAGTCAGATAGTCCCCAGAAATCCAATAGGGATTCAGACAATAATTTTGTGCTTAGAAATTTGTGGAGGAGATGTTGAATTTGCTGCTGATGGGAATGGAACATATGAACAATGTGGATGTATTTAAAGGAAGCTAAATAATCAAATGGGGCTGATCTTAATGCTGGCTTCACTGGAAGCATGAAGATGAAGAAAGATAGAAAGAGGCTTGTACACAAGATAAACATTAACATCTAATGGTTAGGAATTGGCCTTTGATGTTGATTCTCTAACATTCTTTGCATTTTCCCTTGAGTTATTATAATATAGTCTATGTCGAAGGCTAGAATTTATACTGTTTGTAATCGGAGTAAAAGAAAAGTGCCAATGTAAAATTAGAGCACTGAAGATATCATGGATAAGCTAGGGTACTGTCCGATTCACCTCTAGCCCATTGTGGACATTGGACTTTGTCTCTGGACCTGATGCGCTACAATGCTGAGAACTATATTCTGCACTCTGTATCTTCCCCTTTGCTCTACCTATTGTTCTTGAGTTTTAACTGATTGTATCTATGTGTATAGGGCAGCACAGGGGTGCAGCAGTAGAGTTGCTGCCTCACAGTGCTAGAGACCCAGGTTCTATCCTGACCCTGGTGCTGTGCTGACTATGCTGACTGAGTTTGGATGTTCTCCCTGTGACCATGTGGGTTTTCTCCGGGTCCTTCGGTTTCCTCCCACACCCCAAAGATGTGCAGACCTGTAGGTTAATTGGCTTTGGTAAAATTGTAAATTGTTCTTAGTGTGTAGGATAAAGTTGGTGTGCAGGGTGATCGCTGGTCTGCACGGACTTGGTGGGCTGAAGGGCCTGTTTCCGCGCTGTGTCTCTAAAGTAAATCTGATCCCAGTGAATAGCATGCAAAACAATGCTTTTCACTGTACCTTGGTACACATGGTACTAATAATAAACCTAAACCATGGATGATCCTTTGGAGTTTGGTAGATTTTCAATAGAATCAGAGTAGCAGAATAAACTCATGATAAAGAAAGCAACAGTACAGCCCTCCATACATGCCCTATGCATTCTGGCACGATACCGATTTCAGCACAAACTTGTCCCTTTCCCTTGGATTCAATGGAGTTTTATTTTTTCATCGGCCTGATGGTAAATGTGCTTCCTTATTACCTTCCCAAAAACTTTAATCAGGCTGGCCAGACAATAATTTAAATCAAAAACTCTGGTAATACTCAGTGGATCAGGCAGCATCTGTGGAGAGAGAAAAGGAGCTTCAGTAATGGCAGATGATGAACAACAGTGGAGGCAGCACAGGCCCCTGACATACAACAGGTCACAGGCCAGTGACTGATCCTAACCCTATGAAGTCCAGTCCAGCAGACACTTCCAGCAGCACGGGATCCAGACCCTCGAGATCATGGGCCGAGAAACAAACATAAATTGGTCAACTGGCCATAGGAAGCGGGTAGAGAGGAAATGGAAGGGTTACAGACACGAGATCGCAATGGCCTTAACCTGGCATAAGCTCAAATATAGGGTGCACCCCAACTGACTCCTACTAATCTACAGAAGGGCAAGTGTAAAGGCAAGTAGATTGGAACAAAGGTAATGAGACTGTGGGCCAAACCAAACGGGCAGTACATGGTGAAAAGGAATCTCCAGGGGGAGATCATTGAGCACCAGAGGGCATTTTTTCCCACTGCCCAATAAATGATAACCTAAGAGAGACACAAAGCTAGCGGGACAGGCAGCATCTCTGGAGAGAAGGAATGGGCGACGTTTCGGGTTGAGACCCTCCTTCAGTAAATGATAACCTAATCCTAGACTGATAGGACAGCTCAGCAATGTAACAAGGGGGGAGTAGTACAAACCTGGCAGTGGACACATCCAGCAGCACAGGGCCCAGTCTCTCAAGTTCCTGGGCCAAGAAACAAACATGAATTGGTCAACCCATCACAGGAAGAGGGCAGAGAGAAATGCATTGAGGCACTACAGACCCAGTCACCGAACAGTGTTATCCAGACATTGGTCTAAACCAGAGGTAGACCCAGGCTGACTCCTACTAGGGCCAGGATAAGGCCAGTAGATTTGGATGAAGATAATGAGACCATGGGCCAGTACAAAGTGGCAGTACATGGGGATAACACATCTCAAGCCGTGATTCCAGTGAGGACCAGAGAGAAATTTGTCCCATTGTCCAGAAAATGACACCCTAACCCAATCAGGAAAACAGCCCTCCACTACTGACCTCTGCATCTGTCACTGAGCCATTTTGAATCCAGTTGTCCAGCTCACCTTGGACCTCATTTTTAGTTTAATTTAGTTTAGTTTACTGTCTGGTGTACCGAGGTGCAGTAAAAATCTTTTTGTTGTGTGCTAACCAGTTAGCGGACTGTACATGATTACTATTGAGCCATCCACTGTGTACAGATACAGGATAAAGGGAATAACGTTTAGAGCAAGATAAAATCCAGTAAAGTCTGACTGAAGATAATTGGCCTCTGTAAATTGCCCCTCATGTATAGGGACTGGATGGGAAAGTGCGATAACATAGAACTAATGTGCGGGTGATCAATAGTCAACGTGGCCTCGGTGGGCCGATGGGCCTGTTTCGATGCTGTATCTCTAAACTAAACTAAACCAAGCTAAAGTAAACATGATTGATTGCTGAAAGAAACAGCATGGAAACAGCCCCGTCTACCCACCACACCAACCATCGATCGCCCGTTCACACTAGGTCTGTGTTATCCCACTTTCCCATCCACTCCCTACACACTGGAGCAGGGGTGGGGAACCTTTTCATGTTGGAAGGCCGCATTAATTTAGTTGTAATCTAATAAGGCCGCATCCAAGAAACTTCAATTAGATATACTTCAAAATGTACATTATTTTGTAAAAAAATAACTACTATGTACTAACTTCAAGAAAATGAAAAGAAAAATTAATTCTAAAGTTAACTAACCTTTTAATGACTTTGTTGTGACTGCTATTTGTGGGAAAGCATTTGAATATTTGGTTGCAACATGGAGGTACGCAGTTTCAGCTGATCTTCTGGATGGGTATCCGTCATTTGTGACCTTAAGGGGGTTCTTGATTTGGTTTTGGTAGGAGAATGCAGATTCGCAGCAATAAGTGGTTGAAAAGCAAGAAAGCATTTTTCGTGCATGTCAAAGTTAACATACATTCTAGAGGCACATTAGAACTAAATCATGAGCATAACAGGTGTTAAAATAGCCCTCATGACTTACTAATGTTTAAATTGTGGCCGTCAGTCGGGGAGGATTATTTCGTTGAACTTCTTTTACTCTTTGGTATTTGAAATACGTTCATTTTAAGATTAAAATAAAAATAATAAAGGACGAACAAAAACATATTAATAAAAATACAAGGATTTGTTCTACAAAATTTGGATTCATTCAAAAGGCCGCACTTAATGGCCTAGAAGGCTGCAGGTTCCCCACCCCTGCACTAGAGGCATGTTTACAGAATGCCAATTGACCTACAAACCCGCATGTCTTTGCGATGTGGGAGGAAATAGAAGGAAGCCCACCCGGCTACAGGGAGTACATGTTAAGCCCACACACAGACAACCTCCGAGGTCTGGATGGGCCCTGAGACTCTGGCGCTGTGAGGTAGCAGGTCTATTCGCTGCACCACTGTGCCTCCGTACATTCACGTCATAGGCAATATCTTGTGTTCTGGCTTGTACTCGTTTCATAGTGTGTGCGGCAAGGTGGCACAGTGGTGGAGTTGCTGCTTTACAGTGCCAGAGATCCGGGTTCAATCCTGACTACAGGCGCCATCTGTATGGAGTTTGTACATTCTCCCCGTGATTTGCGTGGGTTTTCTCTGGTTTTCTCCCACACACCAAAGACGTACAGCTTTGTAGGCTAACTGGCTTCGATAAAATTTGTAAATTGTCCCTAGTGTGTGTTGGATAGTGTTAGTGTGTGGGAATCAGTGGTTGGTGCGGACTCGGTGGGCCAAAGGGCCTGTTTCCGCGCTGTATCTCTAAACTAAACAATAAGTGCCTTACCCATCTCTTGAAGGAGAAGCCATACCTTACACCTCCAAACACTGGGATAGAGGGTGGACCTGTATGATTGTGGAACAATGGTGGCTGCACTTTGTGGTCAGGCCATGCACTGCGAATGAAATTACCCATACACCAAAACAGCCAACATTCACTCGGGAGATTACTGCATTCCTGCATGTTTAGAAGGATTATCTGTCTTGGATTACAGCCAATCCTTCTCCTCCTTTCTTTACTTGGATTTATCTTTTATGTCTGTTCAACTCTTAAAGGTTCAGTAACCACAGACTGGACAATAAAGGTGTTTGTGGAATCTGTGGAACCAGCTAATAATGTGAAATTATAGGCAATTGCTGGCATTTAAGGGCTGGAAGGCTTGCACATAACAATGAGATCGTTTTTGCAGTGACTTCTGTGTAATAGCTGGACGATCAGAGGTCTCTTTTACTTTGCTGTAGCCAAAACCACGCTGAATCATGCATGCACAAAGCCAATTAGCTGTCCATCCTACCCACAACTCTTTGGGTCAAAACAGAAGGTGCTGGAGGAACTCAGCGGGTTGGGCAGCATCTGTGGAGGGAATGGACGGGCAAGGTTTTGGGTCGGTGACCCTTCTTCAGACCATCTTCAGTAGTTTCAAGAAGGGACACAAAAATGCTGGAGAAACTCAGCGGGTGCAGCAGCATCTATGGAGCGAAGGAAATAGGTAACGTTTCGGGCCGAAACCCTTCTTCAGACTGATGGGGGGTGGGGGCGGGGAGAAGAAAGGAAAAAGGAGGAGGAGGAGCCCAAGGGCTGAGGGAGAGATGGGAAGGGGAGGAGACAGCAAGGGCTGGCAAAATTGGGAGAATTCAATGTTCATGCCCCCAGGATGCAAACTCCCCAAGAAGGGTCCTGATCCAAAACATCGCCTGTTCATTCCCTTCCACAGATGCTGCCTGACCACCTGAGTTCCTCCAACACTTTGTGTTTTGCTTAAGATTCCAGCATCTGCAGTCTTTTGCGTCTCCATATTCGGGTCCATTGGTATCAACAGTACAGATGGGCATGACCCACGTCAAAAGTGTTTTATTGTCATATGTCCCAAAATGGAACAATGACATTCTTACTTTCAGCAGCGCAAGATATATTACTCAGTAAAACTGATGCCATTACACACACGCTTGCACACACACACGCTCGCACACACACCATAGATGAATGTCTATAAGTTTGTGATCTGACTTCATGTTTGAAATGGCAATGTCCTCAATGGCTGAAGTCTTTCATTGAATATAATGGGTGTGAACCCAATTCTCCCTATCCCGTTCCACTTTCCACCTACCCTTTCACCTATACCCACTTTCACCTTCCATTTTCCTCTGGCTTCACACTTCACTTCTCTCATCACATGGCCTTTTGTCCTATCCTCTGGCCTTTGTCCACCCATCTGACAATGAACCCCCGCCTCACCTGTATCCACCAATCACTCACCAGGCTTTGTCCCGCCCCCACCTCACTCTTCCAGATTTATCCCCCCTACTCCAATCAGTCTGTAGAAGGGTCCCTCCAGAGAGGCTGCCTGACCCACTGAGTTACTCCAGCACTTTGTGGCTTTTTTTTGTTGTAAACCAGCATTTGCAGTTCCTTGCATCGGCATCGAATGTTATCATTTTGCCATCTCGGAATTCAATGCAGATGTGAACCAGGATTAATCTGGCAAAAGTACGATGACGGCAATACAGAATAACATAGAGGATAATGGAATTCCGAGCTAAATGTTGGTTTGTCCCAGTAGAAAGGAAAATAAACTCCAGAGATGGTTTTAATGCATCCCAGCCGTACAACTGAAAGACAACCACAACTGAACCACTGCGACATGATACAATTAATACTCTTTAATTAAAATGTTGAAATAAAGGTAATTAAAAGATGCGTCTGCCTGTGCCCATTATCTCTGGTTAGGAATTATCCCAAGATGTCTGTACTTGCTTGTGCTTTGAGGGTCTGTGTGATACCTCCGTGGTTGCAAATGATAGGAGTGCTCAGTAGTCGGAGAAGCCCACACTAATCTGGGCAGAATTAAGCTCTTTGTAATTAACTGAGCAATATTACTCATATGGGAGTGTGCTGTCTTAAATTGAAAAAAGCACTTATTTGCACTGAGCAGAAGCTAGCAGAAGCTGGGAAGTCTACAGGGAACTGGCTATGGTTTATTTTGACTACTAATTTCCCAGTTGCACTCTCAATTCTAATATGTATGTGTGATTATTCCAATGTAAGGGGAAAAATGTACAATTGATGGCAAAGCCCTTAACAGCTTTGATGTACAGAGAGATCTTTGGGTCCATGTCCATAACTCCATAAGTCTACACAGGACATGCAGCTAGAGTGGGAAGAATGCATATTGTTTAGAATTAAAATTATCTTGACGTATACCAAGGTATGGTTAAAAGCTTTGTTTTGCATGCCATCCAAACAGATACTGTACCATACATTGATACAATCAAGTCCAACTCATGTACAATATGTCGAGCAGAGGGGAAGACACAGAGTGCAGAATATAGTTCTCAGGATTCAGTTCCATAGACAAAGTCCAATGTCCGCAATGGGGTAGAGGTGAATTGGACAGCACCCTAGCTTGTGGATGGACCGTTCAGAAGCCCGATAACAGAGGCTGTACCTGTGTCTGGTAGTCCGCATCTGTTTTCAAGCATCTGTGCCTTCTGGACATTTTGGAGTAACTTCTGTCATCATAGAAACATAGAAACATAGAAAATAGGTGCAGGAGGAGGCCATTCGGCCCTTCGAGCCAGCACCGCCATTCATTGTAATCATGGCTGATCATCCCCTATCAATAACCCGTGCCTGCCTTCTCCCCATATCCCTTGACTGCACTAGCCCCTAGAGCTCTATCTAACTCTCTCTTAAATCCATCCAGTGACTTGGCCTCCATTGCCCTCTGTGGCAGGGAATTCCATGGAATGTTTTTATATCCGCCTGCGAGAGCTGGTTTCAATGGTTCACCTTGTGAGATGGCTCTTCACACGTTCCCTTAAGAGTTGGCACAGTGGTGGAATGGTAGAGTTGCTGCCTCACAGTGGCATAGACCCGGCTTCCAGCCCGTCTGTGCAGAGTTTACACATTTACCCCGTGACTGTGTGGGTTTTCTCAGGGTGCTCCAGTTTCCTCCCACACTCCAAAGATGTGTAGGTTTGTAGGAGGTTAATTGGCCTCCGTAAATTTCCCCTAGTGTATAGGGAGTGGATGAGAAAGTGGGATATTAGTGTTTTTAAAAAACTGGTAAAAAATGATCAAATTGCCTCTACACTGTAGGATAGAACTAGTGTATGGTTGATCGCTGGTTGGCATGGACTCTGTGGGCCAAAGAGGCCTGTTTCCACGCTGTATCTCTAATCTAAACTAAGTTAGCCAGATCGCAAATCTTCCAAGTAGGGTTTTGGAGGTACGAGGGTTGAGAATGTTACAGTTTCAGTTTGAGATTAGTTTGCTCCTTTAAGTCTCTTGTTGGCCCGGTTTACTCTGCCAGCTCCTGGCTATACAACACGATCTTATGTAACTGCTTGCTCCACATATGTCAGTAGGCAGACACACAGTGAGAACAGATGCACTCGTTCAACACCATCGGCAGCTTTTGTCAGTGAGTCTGCCTTCAGGGAACAATGAAGTTCTGCAGAGCTCCGATCTCAGTAGACCTTTAAAAACAATATTAATCCAATCAACAACATTCAATAGATATAGATTTAATAAATTGGAGGTTTGCTGAGATCTAATTTAGTTGTGTCATTGTCGGCGGCTCCGCATACGGAGGGGCTTGGCGTTGGGTTGTACGAGCAACACCGTGTGTTACTTAACCTCGCATGAAAGATGCAATATTTGGCTTGGTCGTAGTGTCAAAGAACACCCATAGCTTGAGTTGCTGCGTGGCACACCCGTGAAACCCGTGCGTCGAGATTGGATCTCACTTCTCGACGAGTGCTGAGAGAGCTGTTAATCTCAGGAAACACTCAGAACTGTGCAAAATCATCCTTCGCATTTTATCTGGAAGAAAATCTTCTTCGCAGAGATCATCACTGAAAGCCTGTTCATGCCGATTATCAATACTTTATTTTGCATTTACCCTAATTCCATTTTCACAGAACTTTTATGGCTTTAATGTAATAAGAATCGGGCCAATTTAGTTTGCAAAATTCACAAGAGACTTGCCCCTGGCTTTCTGGATGAAACCATCATCGGCACGATCGCCTGAGTTAAGTTCCTGACATGTTCTGTGCAATGTCATTATTACAAGAGCTTGTTGTCAGCAAAACCCCCCATTGATCACAGACTGACGATGAATGAGGCAGAAGATAGATACAAAGTGCTGAAGTAACTCTGCAGGTCGGGCAGCATCTCTGGAGCAAAGGAATAGGTGGCGTTTCTGGTCTAGACCCTTCTTCAGACTGAGTGCGGGGGGGGGAGGGGGGGGGGGAGGGAAATTAGAGGTACTGTATGAAAAGGTACGGAACAAATCAGAGCCGGCACCAATGACTCCAGAAAGGTAGTGCCCACAATGGTCCATTGTTGGCTGTGGAAGAGATGATAACATTGGGGAACGTACAGTGAAACTAGCAGGATGATTAGGGTGGGGGAGGGATAGATTGATAGGGAATGCAAGGGTTATTTGAAATTAGAGAAATCAAATTCATACCACTGGGTTGTAAGCTGACCAAGTGCAATATGAGGTGCTGTTCCTCCAATTGGCATGTGTTTTGTGACCTTTGCAGTTTTTTGTGTCAATCTTCGATGTAAACCAGCATCTGCAGTTCCTTGTCCCTAATGAGGCAGTCTAGGGCCTCAACCCACAACCTAGCACCGTCCGGGCAATTGATGATTGATATAAATATTATGTAGGCAGCAACTGCAGATGCTGGTTCATACCGAAGATTGACACAAAAAGCTGGAGTAACTCAGCAAGGTCAGGCAGCATCTCTGGAGAAAAGGAATAGGTGATGTTTTGGGTCGGAACTCTTCTTCAGACTTCTCCATTGATTGAAATATTGATTGAAATGGTTGAAAGATGCAGCATGGAAACAGGTCTTTCGGCCCAACGAGTCCATGCTGACCATCGATCACCCCTTCACACTAGATCTATGTTATCCCACTTTCTCATCCACTCCCTCCATCCATTGTCACTGTAGAGGCAATTTACAGAGGGCCATATAAACCTGCACGTCTTTGGGATGTGGGAGGAAACCGGAGCAACTGGAGGAAACCCACTGGGAGAACGTGCAAACTCCACGCAGACAGTACCCGAGGTCAGGATCGAAACCGGGTGTCTGGCTCTGCGAGGCAGCGGCTCTACCTGCTACACCACTGTGCCGCCACTGGTGACATCACTGGTTTAAACCAGCAACAGATTTGCTTGGGTTGTCAGTTGATTCAACATCCTGCATTAACTTGCAATTTATTATCAAGTTTGTCACGCTTTATTATCAAGTTTGTGATGCTTTTCTGGGTATAGGGCAGAGATGGTTGAAAGAAAAACATTACTTCTGTACTAAAATGGAGAGCCTCCAGAATTTCACAGCAGGATGATGGCAACCCAGTAAAGGAATAGATATGGAAAAATATTCACCCAGTGAAGATGATCCACTCAAAGATATATTTTTTAAATTGTAAATATGATAGTCACAGCTGCAGTAACCCGGGTTTAATCCTGATCTGTAGTGATGTCTGTGTGGAGTTTGCATGTACACTTTCTCTCAACATAAATTGGCAGAGGAGCTTAAATTGCCAGGTATCATCATAAACATATATGTGTGTGTGTGTGTGTGTATATATATATACAACATTTATGCGTGCGTTTGTATATAAATGTATGTATGTATATATAATATGTGGGTATGTATAAAATATATATATATGTGTGTGTGTGTGTGTATATATATATATAAAAACATTTCTTCTCGTTTATTATATTGTTTACAGTGTACAACTATGTTTACATATTCTGTTGTGCTGCTGCAAGTAAGAACTGCTATCGTGTTGGTTTCCACTGGATGCTCTGGTTTCAGCTTCACATGCTAAAGACATAGGAAGCTGGTAGGCTTAATTGGCCACTGTTCAGCCTGATAACAGAGGGGAAGAAGCTGTTCCTATGTCTGGTGGTGCGCACATTCCAGCTTTCCACTTTCCAGCACTTTCCAGGTACATTCTGCCTGAAGGGAGTGTTGAGAAGAAGGAATGATTGGGGTGCGACAAGTCTTTGATTATGTCAGCTGCTTCTCCAAGCCAGTGTGAAATATAGATGGTGTCTATGGTGGGAATTCTGGTCTCTGTGATAGACTGAGCTACATCTACAAATCTCTACAATTTCTTCTGGTTCTAGGCAGAACTGTTTCCCATAACAGCATTTTAAAGATATTTTTCGACTGGGACATGGATAGGAAATGTCGAGAGGGATATGAGCCCAATGGGACTAGATTGGATGTGGCATCTTGGTCGGCCTTGATAGGGTCTGAAGAATGTCTGAAGAAGGGTCTTGACCCAAAACGACACCCATTCCATCTCTCCAGAGATGCTGCCTGTCCCGCTGAGTTACTCCAGTTTTTTGTGTCTATCTTCAGTTTAAACCAGCATCTGCAATTCCTTCTTACACTAATCAAGAATTTGCCTATCTCTGCCTTAAAAATATCCACTGACTGGGCCCCCACAGCCCTCTGCGGCAATGAGTTCCACAGATTTACTACACTCTGACTAAAGAAGTTCCTCCTCACCTCCTTTCTAAAAGAGTGCCCTTTAATTCTGAGGCTATGACCTGGGGTCCTAGACTCTCCCACCAGTGGACACATCCTATCCACATCCACTCTATCTACGCCTTTCATTATTCTGTGAGTTTCAATGAGGTCCCCCCTCGACCTTCTAAACTCCAGCGAGTAGAGGCCCAGTGCCCTCAAACGCTCACTTTATGCTAACCCACTGTTTCTTCTCTCTTTCAACAGGATAGTGACAACAACAAGGTCTGTTCCTTGTACTCCTTCCGCAATGCAACTACCTCACCACACAAGCCAGATGAAGGAGGCCGAGATCGCAGTGACGTGATCTCTGGGGCAGCGTTTGGAACGCCCGAACGGCGCAAAGGAAGCTTAGCTGACGTAGTGGACACTCTCAAGCAGAAGAAGCTGGAGGAGATGACAAAGACCGAGCAAGACGGTAGGCCTGGCTTCATTCATTCTCCCTCTCCAGTTCATAAGTGGTGAGCAGGACCATCTCCAAGACCAGGACTAGACACAGTGGATATGGAGAGGATTTTTCCACTAGTGGGAGAGTCTAGGGCCGAGGGCACAGCCTCAGAGTAAAAGGACGTACCTTTGGAAAGGAGATGAGGAGGAATTTCTTTAGACAGAGAGTGGTGATTCTGTGGAATTCATTGCCAGCGGAGGCCAAGATATTGGGTATTTTTAAGTGGAGATTGACAGGTTCATGATTAGTGAGAGTATCAAGACAACATCAGCAACATTGAATTTGCACAAGGAACTCAGAATAAAAGGACGTACCTTTAGAAAGGAGATGAGGAGGAATTTCTTTCAGCAGAGGGTGATGAATCTGTGGAATTCATTGCCACAGACGGCTGTGGAGGCTGTCATTGGGTATTTTTAAGATGGAGATGATAGATTAGTGATTTGTAGCAGTTATGGGGAAAAGGCAGTAGAATAGGGTTGGGAGGGAAAGATAGACCAGCTATGATTGAATGGTGTAGTAGACTCGATGGTCCGAATGGCCAAACTTTGCTAATATGCCTTATGGTCATATTTTGGTTGAGGAGTGATATTGAGGTAGTTATAATGGATGGTTGCTGTAGTAATAATGCTTTGTGATCCATTAGGGAGTTCAAGGTCCATTGGAGTGTTTAGTTTGCATCCCTTGTTGATATATTGCTGACATCATGGAATACCAAAATTCTTCGATCCTCACTCCACCTTAGTTATTTTTGAGTAGCTTCAGGCTAATAAGACTGATCTTATCTATAATTTACAATTTCATGCCAACAAAAAAGATGTTGCACCGTATCATTCATGTTTCGCGTCTGTGATTGTGTGGACAGTCTCAACAACTAATTCACATCCGTGACTAACTGGGTAGAGCAAGAGAAGTTTCAGAGAACCTCTATGTCAATGTATAGATAAAACTCTTTTGAATCAGCAGTTATAGCAGTACAGTTGTATCAATGACTCAGTAGCGCAGCGGTAGATGTGCTGCATTACAGCGCCAAGACCCGGGTTCGATCCTGACTACGGAGTTTGCACGCTCTCCCTGTGATCTGTGTGGGGTTTCTCTGGGTGCTCCAGTTTCCTCCCACACTCCCACGAAGACATGCAGGTTTTGCATGTTGTAAATTGTAAATTGTAAATTGTAAATTGTCCCAAGTGTGTAGGATAGAAGGATGAGAGGCGATCTCCTTGAAACATATTAGATTGTTAAGTGCTTGGACACACTAGAGGCAGGAAACATGTTCCCGAAGGTACACAAAAATGCTGGAGAAACTCAGCGGGTGCAGCAGCATCTATGGTGCGAAGGAAATAGGCGACGTTTCGGGCCGAAACCCTTCTTCAGACTGATGGGGGGTGGGGGGGAGAAGGAAGGAAAAAGGGAGGAGGAGGAGCCCGAGGGCGGGGGGATGGGAAGAGACAGCTCGAGGGTTAAGGAAGGGGAGGAGACAGCAAGGGCTAGCAAAACTGGGAGAATTCAACGTTCATGCCATCCGGACGCAAGCAACCCAGGCGGAATATGAGGTGCTGTTCCTCCAATTTCCGGTGTTGCTCACTCTGGCAATGGAGGAGATCCAGGACAGTGAGGTCGGATTGGGAATGGGAGGGGGAGTCCCCCCCACCCCCCATCAGTCTGAAGAAGGGTTTCGGCCCGAAACATCGCCTATTTCCTTCGCTCCATAGATGCTGCTGCACCCGCTGAGTTTCTCCAGCATTTTTGTGTACCTTCGATCTTCCAGCATCTGCAGTTCCTTCTTGAACAACATGTTCCCGATGTTGGGGGAGTCCAGAACCAGGGGCCACAGTTTAAGAATAAGGAGTAAGCCATTTAGAACGGAGACGAGGAAACACTTTTTCTCACAGAGAGTGGTGAGTCTGTGGAATTCTCTGCCTCAGAGGGCGGTGAAGGCAGGTTCCCTGGATACTTTCAAGAGAGAGCTAGATAGGGCTCTTATAAATAGCGGAGTCAGGGGATATGGGAAGAAGGCAGGAACGGGGCACTGATTGGGGATGATCAGCCATGATCACATTGAATGGCGGTGCTGGCTCGAAGGGCCAAATGGCCTACTCCTGCACCTATTGTCTATTGTCTATTGATAATGCTAGTGTACAGGGATCGCTGGTCGGCGTGGTCTCGGTGGGCTGAAGGGCATGTTAACGCACAGTATCTCTAAAGTCTACAGTCATAAATAAACGTTGGTATGTTGATTTTCATTTGTAGTGAGCCACTTGTAAATGATGAGTCACAGACAAAGGCAGGAGGAATTAGTTAATAGCTAGCCTTTCCACACAAAAGGCCTTGCTGAATTATAATTTTCGCCTTTTTTGGGAATGAAGAGACTTTTTAAATTGGAGAAATGTCTAATTAAAATCTCTTTATATTGCCTGTCAGGAAAAATATTTTGTAATAAAAATTTATAGTTAGCAGATGCTGGTTTACCAAGGAAAGAATCAAAATGCTGGAGTAACTCAATGGGTCAGGCAGCATCCGTGGAGAAATGTCACCTGTACATTTTCTCCGGAGGTGCTGCCTGACCCGCTGAGTTACTCCAGCATTTTGTATCTATCCCTAGAGAAAATGGATAGGTGGCATTTTGGATCCCGACCCAAAGCGTCACCTGTCCATGTTCTCCAGGGATGCTGCCTAACTCGGTGAGTTACTCCAGCACTTGGTGTCTTTCCCACAGATTGCAGAATATAGTTCTCAGGACTGCAATGTGCTGTAGTACATCAGTTCCATTTTGATACTGGCACTTCTGTCAAAGATTCGAATGACATTTCTGTGCAGGAGAGTTTGCTATTTTAACCCATATCTTCTCCAATGACTTCTAAAGTGGGAGCAGCAAATATGTCCCATTGGGGACCTCTCCCCCAAATCCTTCTGTCTCCTGTATGACAGATCACATCATAAAACTTCTAAGATTGATTTATTATTGGACTCGAATGTCGTGCACTTGTGACACAAGAAACTGGGTTGGATTTTGCCAGATTTATTTTATGTTGGACTCTTAAAACTGATGGACGACCAATCTTCTCTGCTGGATGGATACGCAGGTACTACAAAGTCAGTGCTGTTGTGAGCAGTTTACCAAACACCTCATTAGACTTCGTCAATCAGTTAGATGTCCACAGAGTCCAGACCTACTCAAAATGTCTGAAACTTTCTACAAGGTTCGCAAGGTTAACAACAAGCAATAACAATAATGCCAACTGGAATAGCAATTCACGGGGATTAGATTGCTATACAACTGACGTAGACAAGTTTACAACATCATAGAGGACAGAACAATACAGCACAGGAACTGGCCCTTTGGCCCACAATGTCTGTGCCGAACATGATGCCGAGGTAAACTAACCTCCTCTCCCTGCATTTACATAGAAACATAGAAAATAGGTGCAGGAGTAGGCCATTCGGCACTTCGAGCCTGCACCGCCATTCAATATGATCATAGCTGATCATCCAACACATCCATATCTATCCATTCCCTGAATATCCATGTGCCTAATCCAAATATCTCTTAAATGCCCCTATTGTATCTCCCTCCACCACCACCCCTGGCAGCACGTTCCAGGCACTCGCCACCACCTGTGTAAAAATTATTGCCCTTTGGCATTTCCACCCTGGGAGAAAGGTTCTGACTCTTTCTCCTATCTATGCCTCTCATCATTTTATACACTTCTCTCAGGTTCATTCTGGAGTTCCCTGTTTCTGCCTGTGACCACAAGGGTTTCCTCCAGGTGCTCTGGTTTCCTCCCACATCCCAAGGTTTGTAGGTTAATCTGCCTCTGTAAATTGCCCTTAGTGTGTAGGAAGATGTGAAAGTGGAATAACATTAGTGTGAATGGGTGGTCGATGGCCAACGTGGACTTGGTAGACAGAAGGACCTGTTTCCATGCTGTATCTTTCAAAAATATCCCAAAAAGCAAAAACATTTTAGAAGGGCTGATACCGTAAAGAAAATAGCACTTTTTGCTTATCCCATTACCCTAACTGAGACCCAACCGAAGAAGTTTCCCATCCTGAAATGTCACCTGTCCATGTTCTCCAGAGATGCTGCCTGAGTTACTCCAGCACTCTTTGTGTCATTTATTTCCAACTGTTTCATTCTGCTTTGAATTGAACCTAAGATCTCCTTTCTCTGTGGATAGTTTGCTCACTCGGTGGCTGGTGGCTTTTCCCGCTATCCATTGAGGGAGCTCATGAGTTAGATTTGTTTATTGGAAACAGACCTCTCCGCCCACCGAGATGATGACCCGTACACTAGGGACAATTTACAGAGGGCCAATTATCCTCCAGACTCGTACGTCGGTGGAGTGTGGGAGGGAACCGGAGCGCCTGGAGAAAACCTACATGGTTACGGGGAGAACGTACAAACTCCATGCAGACAGCACCCATAATCTGGATCGAACACGGGCCTCTGGCGCTGTATGGAAGCAACTCTACCGCTGCACCACCTGATGTGGCAAGTGTGCCTTTCCATTTACTCACTGGAACAGGCAGCATCTCTGGAGAGAAGGAATGGGTGATGTTTCAATTTGAGACCCTTTTTCAGACTGAAGAAGTGTCTCGATCCGAAACGTCACCCATTCCTTCTCTCCAGAGATGCTGCCTGTCCCGCTGAGTTACTCTCGCATTTTGTGTCTATCTTCGGTTTAAACCAGCATCTGTAGTTCCTTCTTACACATTTCCATTTACTTGCTGTCCAACAGCATTTGTGATCACCACTACCTGGACTGTCCTGGTCATTGTAGCTGTTAACTTGGCCGTGTGTTACTCAAAGAACATTTTATGTCCATTTTCATTTTAAAGAAAAGGCCATCTTAAAAGATAAATCTTGAGCCATTTATTTAGTTGCCTTGAGTGTGAGCTGGATACCCTTATACTCACTTGGACTAAATGGCCAATGTAGCTCATATTCTTTTTGATAACTGGGACATTTAGTAAATCTGAAAGAGTCTTAAGTGCTTATGACCACAGTAATGAATCAAAATGGCTCCAGAGGACTCAGTTAGCTTGAATTGTCATGTGTTGCAAGAAAATGCTATTCACAGAAAGGGGAGCAAAAGGCCATCATACAGTATTTGCTTTACATATGTTTTATTCATGAGGAGAAACGTGGCTGGTAACTGTCCCCATAACAAAAAAAGATTTAAGTTCATAGCTCCAATTGATTGAAATTGATTGTTAGATGCAGCATGGAACAAGGCCCTTCGCCCACTAAGTCCACACAGACCCGTCCCCTCTAGTTCTGTGTTATCCCACTTTCTCATCCACTGCCTACATGCTAGGGGGCAATTTACAGAGAGCCATTTCACCTACAAACCCGCACGTTTTGGGGATGTGGGAAGAAACCGGAGCACCCAGAGAAAACCCACGTGATCACATGGAGAACATGCAAACTCCACATGGACAGCAACCAAGGTCAGGATGGAACCCGGGTGTCTGGCACTGTGAGGCGGCGGCTCTACCAGTTGTGTGGCTCTATAACGGGGTGATCGCTCGTGGCGCGGACTCGGAAGGCCGAGGGGCCTGTTTCCGCGTGGTTCTCGAAAGTCTAAAATAATTAAAACGAAAAAAACAAAACATATTGAAGCATTAAAATGTACTCGTGCACGCTGAAAACAATGAGACTTTTAATCCACAGTTAAATCAATGATCTGCTGGCTAGCGTTATGAGACCCCTTCATCAGATGGTTGTGATTCTCCAGTTTACATCAGGGTGGGTTTAGCAGGCACGTGAGTTTCTCTGCCCAAGAGTTGGGAAGTCAGAGGGAGTGTGTGCTCTCTCTCTCTCTGGTCTCTGGGGGCAGTGCCGCCATCCCGGTGCCAAGTCCTTGCTGGCGCACAAGACAGTATCTCTGCCTGGACATGGCAGCCCAGGCCTTCTGCTCGGTTAGGTACTTAACATGCGTCTAATCCAAAACTGACCTGCCAACGTTTAACTAGACAATCTGCTCCTCAGAGGGCGAATGTGGAACGTACAACACACAACATGGAACAGTACAATACAGTACAGCACAGCACAGGAACAGGCCCTTCGGCCCACAATGTCCATGTCGAATATGATGCCAGGATAAACTAAGTTCATCTGACTGCAAGTTCAACTAATCCTATTTGAACAGCAAGTGGTAGGTTGCTAGAACATACAGCCCAGGGGTGGTGGTGGAGCTAGATATAATAGTAGTGTTTAAGAGGTGCTTAGATAGGTGCCTAGATATGCAGGGAATGGAGGGATATGGCTCATGTGCAGGCAGAGGGAGATTAGTTTACCTTGGCATATGTTCGGCACAGACATTGTGGGCCATAGGTTGTGTTCCTGTGTTGTACTGTTCTATGTTCTATGTTCTTGCTTTATTTGGAACTTCCAAGTACATACAGCATAGTAAAAATAAGCTAATTAGGGCCTTGGGGTCGTGGCTAATAATTAGAAAGGCTGTCAAAATCCAACAAAGCACTATAAAACAGAATGAAAACTGGTTTCAATATTAGTGTCACAGATACACAGGGCGCATTGGTTTACAACAGTCAGGGTATTGAGTGTAGAAGTTGGGAGGTTAAATTATGGCTGGTCGGCACGGACTCGGTGAACTGAAAATCCTGTTTCCACATTGTATCTCTAAAGTGTGAGCGTCTGAGGTTCTGTTGGACATTAGTTTAAGGTGAGGGGCAACATTTTCACACAGAGAGGGTGGTATGTATATGGAACGAGCTGCCAGAGGAGCTAGATAAGGCAGGTACTATAGCAGCATTTAACAGACATTTGGACAAATGGAATGGTTTAGTGGGATATGGGCCAAACACAGGCAGGTGGGACTAGGTGTAGATGAGGCATCTTGCTCAGCATGTCAAGTTGGGCCGAAGGGCCTGTTTCCCCGCTGTATGACCCTATGACTATATTGGGAACATTTTAAGACATTCCACTTACCATGGCAAATGATTTTCATTGCATCAAATGCTGTGCCTTGCAGTTTAATTGCCCTTGTTAATAGAGGATGTGCATTCAAAATAATCTGGATTAAAATACGCTTTCCACAGGATTTTGTTGTGGACGCTGATTAGTATTATGGGGTGGGGGGGGGGGGGGGGGCAGTAGCTGGGAGAGTGCCCTGAGACACAGAGTTCAGTCATCACCATATGTAGTTCAGTAGATTGTTCAAGCCTGCAGGATTTGCCAGTCACATTGGCTTAAAAACTGATGACTCTGAATTCTCTGGCTGATGCAGCACATAGTTCAGATGCTGCCTTTAAATCCATATGTTGTTATTTTTACAAACTGTTTGCATTTTAACTAGGTTTAATGTAAAGCATTTATATTTTGGATAAACTAAAACAAAAATCTGTTCTGATTGTCGCGAAATGGCAGCGAAGTGGATGCGTTTGCATAATTGTTGGATCTACTGATGATCAATCAAGTATAAAGGGGATAATCGGTTTTTACATTCTAATTATTGTTACCATGTATTGTTCAGTAGATTGCTCAGCACGTTGGAGAATATCCGTGCTGATTTTGGTTCATTTTTCTCCACGCTACAATATTTTTTGGTTTAGAGACACAGCGTGGAAACATGCCCTTCGGCCCATTGAGTCAACGCCAACCATCGATCACCCGTTCACACTCGTTCCACATTATCCCACTTTCTCATCCTATGCTCCCAGGGGCAATTTATAGAGAGCCGCTTAACCTACAAACTCGCACGTCTTTGGGATGTGTGAGGAAAGCGGAGCACCCGGAGGAAACCCATGCGGTCACAGGGAGAAGGTGCAAACTCCGCACACAGACAACACCCGAGGACAGGATCGAACCCGCTTCACTGGTGCTGAGAGGCTGCGGCTAACTGTGCTGCCTTTGCTCTCTCCATTATAATTATTCTTAGCTCTGTGTATAATTAGATTTCAGTGTGCTAGCATTTTAAAATTATTGACGAGGGCATTTTTATCAATCTTAACCTTGTCGGTGAAAGTGATTTTAGTTCTGATGAATCGAATGCAGTACTTCCAGTTGAAACTAGGACAATCATGAAGAAACAGAGGTATGCCCCAGTCTGACATCATGTTGGCTCCTTTGCAATCATGCTGTGGTTTTCTTGGCTCTCAGATGTGAAGGCTCCCTGACATAGCAAATCCTGCCAGATCTGCTCAGGGAGCTGATGAGACCAAAGTCCACAGTTGTAAGGAGTGCACACACGTTTCTGGAGGGTTAAATGCCGAGTGAATTCAATATGTTTCCTCAAGCTACACGTTTTTTGTTCCATTTTTGTTCAAACTTAGAGGGGGCATAGTGGTGCAGAGGTAGAAATCCGGGTTCGATCGTGACCTCAGGTGCTGTCTGTGTGGAGTTTGCACGTTCTCCCCGTGACTGCGTGGGTTTCCTCCAGGTGCTCTGGTTCCCTTCCACATACCAAAGACGTGTGGATTTGTAGGTTAATCGTCCCTCTGTAAATTGCCCCTCGTGTGCAGGGAGCAGATGCGAAAGTGGGAGAACAGGACTGGTGTGAACGGGTAATTGATGGTCAGCATGGAATCGGTGGGCCGAAGGGCCTGCTCCTGTATCGCAAAAAAAAACACAAAACGAATTGAAATAATTCACCCAAATAAACCAGGGATAAAATATATACTGTAATAAATATGGTGGCAATGTCTTTAAACTTCTGCCTTAAGTATTCTCAAGTTAAATGCTGTTTCATTCCCAGCATAAAAATGTCTGAAAACAGAATTACTTTGACCGCCTCAACACATAATTCATATGTGGTTCTAAGTTTGACAAGCGTTGCATTCAACATCATCCATTTTCAAGGTGACCTGCCCCCTTAAGAGAAACCCCTTTGAAATATACTTCTTTATTAGACCTTAGTTCTAACCCATGGAACTGTGGTTGAGAAATCATACACCACAGATGAATCTTTCAGCCCACAATTTAAAAAAAGTCTGATGGTATAAATAGAACAAATGGGTGCCAGCTGTGCATGATGCAGTGGCAGTGGTGAACATGACCAAAGCCACCAGCCGGCAGTTATAGTGTGTGTAGAAGCTACAACTGTTGCAGTTCTGTAAGACATTGGTGAGACCGCATTTAGAGTATTGGGTTCAGTTTTTGCCACCATGTTATAGTAAAGATGTACTATAAAAAAGTATAGTACAGGTACAGCACGGAAACAGGCCCATCCGCCTACCGTGTCCGCGCCGACCAGCGATCCCCGCACATTAACACTATCCTACACCCACTAGGGACAATTTTCACATTTGCCAAGCCAATTAACCTACAAACCTGTACGTCTTTGGAATGTGGGAGGAAACCAAAAATCTCGGAGAAAACGGACGCAGGTCTCGGGGAGAACGTACAAACTCCGTACAGACAGCACCCATAATCGGGACCGAACCCGGGTCCCCGGCGCTGCATTCACTGTAAGGCAGCAACTCTACCGCTGCGCCACCACGACTGGAGCGCAGGAGGATTGGGGGTGATCTTATAGAGGTGCCCAAAATCATGAGAGGAATAGATCGGGTAGACACACTCTTGCCCAGAATAAGGGAATCGGGAACCAAAGGATATAGGTTTAAGGTGAGGGAGGAAAGGTTTAAACGTGAGGAGTAGCTTTTTCGTGCAAAGGGTGGCGGGTGTATGGAATGAGCTACCAGAGAAGGTAGTTGAGGCAGGTACTATTGCAATGTTTCAGAAACATTTAGATAGGTACATAGATAGGACAGGTTTAGAGGGATATGGGCCAAATAGTGTAAATGGGACATGTTGTATGGGACTAGTGTAAATGGGACATGTTGGCCAGTGTGGGCCGAGTTGGGCCGAAGGGCCCGTTTCCACGCTCGAAGACTCTATGACTCTATGTCTATGACTCGAAAGGAACTGCAGATGCTGGTTTATACTGAAGATAAACACAAAGTGCTGGAGTAACTCCATGGGTCTGGCAACATCTCTGGAAAAAAAGGAATGGTGATATTTTGGGTCAGTACCTTTCTTCAGACCCTCCTCCTACTTGACAAGACCTCATGGCCACCTCCTCCTACTTGCCCCTGGACCATGACCCCACAGATGAGCACCAGGCCATTATCTCTGAGACCATCTGTGATTTTATCTGCCCTCTACCGCCTACAACCTTATCGTTCCCCAGCCCCGCACCATCTACCTTCTCCCCAAAATCCATGAATAGAACTGCCATGGCAGACCCATTGTTTCTGCCTGTTCCCTCCCCACTGAAATCATTTCCATGTACCTCGATTCCATCCTATCCCCCCTGGTGTGTAGGGAGTAGATGAGAAAGTGGGATGGACTGTGTGATGGACTGGGCTGCACCCACAGCTCTCGGCAATTTCTTGCTGTCTTGGGCAGAATTGTTCCCAAACCCAAGCCGTGAAACAACCCGACAGTATGGTTTCTATTGCCGTTGAAAGGTCATCGACCGAGAAATGTTCATTCTATTTCTCTTTCCATAGTTGCTGCCTGACCTGCTGAGTATTTTGATCTGTTTTTGAATGGAAATTTCAGATTTCCATCATCTGCAGTGATCCAGTGGAAGTTTACAATTAGAAATTATCCTGGAACAGTAACATTGAAACTCACTGATGTATTTGTGCCCTTGTGCATCCATAACATGCAACCCATAAGTTCATTGGTGATAGGAGCAGAATTAGGCCATTCAGCCCATCAAGTCTACTCTGTCATTCAATTATGGGTGATCTATCCCTCCCTCTCATGCCTTCTCCCCATTACCCCTGACACCCGTACTAATCAAGTATCTGCCATTCTCTGCCTTAGAAATATCCATTGACTTGGCCTCCACAGCCTTCTGTGGCAATGAATTCCACAGATTCACCACCCTCTGGCTAAAGAAATTCGATGGATGACATTCTGAGTTTTAAAAATGGCATCAGATGTTCTGTCAACAAATATACGTGAGATAGAAAGTCACCAGATTGGATTAATTCACCATCTGTAACTATTAAGCCTGTACATCAAACGGAAATGTACCTGTAGCTGTGGCAAAGTGTCTTAATTGATACACTTACTGCCTATTGTGAAACCACAAAGTCCCAGTTTGGATCTCGTCTCCGTTGACTTGCGTGGATCTTAGTCTAGTTAATTTTTTGGGCATTATAGTTGGTCTCAACATTGGTAAGGTGCAAAACATTTCCAGCATAGATTGAGCAAAGGGACTCAACCCCAAACGTTGCCTATCCATGTTCTCCAGAGATGTTTAGTTTAGAGATACAGTGTGGAAATAGGCCCTTCGGCCCATGTAGTTCTTGCCCACCAGCAATCACCCGTGTACTAGTTCTATCATGATTGAATGGCAGAATAGACTCAATGGGCCAAATGTCCTAATTCTACTCCAATAACATGATCATATGAACATATGACCACGCTGTTCTAGTCATTTACTCAATAATGTATGTTGTACTACTGGGACATATCCTTCTCTCTGTATTTATACCACTGTAAGGTATCTGGGTGTGACATTAGCATCTGCTAGGAGTGGTGATAAACTCTAACCATGAAACCATTAATACGACACCAGGGGTTTCTAAACAAGGGAACGTACATTATAAGACATCGAATGCTAGAGTAATTCAGCTGGATTATGGTGCATTAGCTACAGGGAGAATAGAAACAAGGAACTGTAGGTTGTTTAGTTAAAAAAAAGATGCAAAGTGCTGGAGTAACCCGGCGGGTCAGGCAGCATCTTTGGAGAACATGGATATGTTTCGTTTTGGGTTGGGTTTCCTATGGGTGCTCCGGTTTCCTCCCACATCCCAAAGATGTGTGGGCTTGGGCGTTGATTAATATGGGTGTCAGTGGTTATGGGGAGAAAGCAGGAGAATGGGGTTGAAAGGGAAAAATAGATAGATCAGTCATGATTGAATGGCGGAGTAGGCTTGATTGGCTGCATGGTCTAACTCTGGTCCTATAGCTTATGAATTTATGGGGCCCTTCTTCCGACTAAAGTGTTTCATATATTCTCCTGAGATGCTGCCTACTCCACTGAGTTACTACAGCACTCTGTGTCTTTTTTTAGCTACAGGGAGAGGTCGGACAGATTTGATTTATTCTCTCTGAAATATTATTGAGGGGAGACGTGAGAGAAGTATATTAATGTATGAGTGGCATAGATAGGGTGGACAGTCGCAAACCTCTTCCCAGGATGGAAATGTCAAGGATTAGAGGGCGTAGCATTAAGGTAAGAGGGGCAAAGTTTAAAGGGAGATGTGCGTGGCAAGTTTTTCACATGGATAGTGGTGGGTGCCTGGAACATAGGGAACTGCATAGTAGAGCACAAGAACTGGCCCTTTAGGCCCACAATGTCTATGCCGACCAACATGCCAGGACCAAGGGTATTGTGGGGTTGGAGGCAGATGGTTCATGTGAGGAGATTAGTTTACCCTGGTGTCATGTTCTGCATAGACATCGTGGGCCGAATAGCCTGTTCCTAGGCTGTGCTGTTCTACATACTAATAGATAAAGGAACAACAGGCTCTTAGGAGAAAGTAGATGTGTAATAAATGCAGCCTTGGCAGATTGCTTACTTTCTGAGAATTTAAAAAAAAACAGTTGTTGTGGTAGCAAATTTATGGGTGGTAGCTTCGGTTAAATTGAGTGCAATGCTCTTGAATAAATTAGAAAACACAATACTTGCCTGGTATTATTTTAGCAGATATTGATCTGATTGACAGGGTGCAGGGAGCGTATTGATCAGGGCAAGATGAATCCCACTCCATGTCTTCTAATATATCTCTCACATTCCTCTACAAGACGCAGCTGAACAAAATGCTTCTCACATTTAATGTCCAGCTGCACTTTCCCCTGAGCTTTGCTCCCTCGTTCATTCAAATTTTCCTTCATGTTTTCACTGCTCTGCCCATTCTCATAAAGTTTATATTTGTAGTCTTAGAGGGTTTTTCCCTCATGGTTTTAAAACAAAGCAACTTCCTAACATTTTTCATCATTCCCTTCCAGATACAGCCCACCATTTTTTGAATCGCTCAATTTGTGTCATTTAATTGCCAGTAGTTAATATACTTAATCTTCTGCCCCTTTTTCTCCTTACGTATGATAATATCCTCTATTTGTGGACCTTGGATCTTTGCCTGGATTCATCAGTATGTTTTTCTATAGAGAGTTTTGATCATTTTAAATCTTTAAAGTATATTAACATATGTGAATGTTAAGTTCATTTATTCATTTGTGCTGCACAGCGGGTAAAGCCATTGCCTCAATGTGCCAGTGACCCGGGTTCGATCCTGACTTCGGGTGTTGTCTGTGCGTAGTTTGCATGTTCTCCCTGTGACCGAATAGGTTTCCTCCAGGTGCTCCAGTTTCCTCCCACATCCTAAAGACATGCGGGTTTGTAGGTTAATTGGCCCTCTGTAAATTGTTCCTTATGTGTAGGGAGTGGAAGCAAAAGTGGGATAACATAGTGGACTTGGTGGGCCGAAGGGCCCATTTCCAGGCTGGGTCTTTCAATCAATCAGTCAATTCCAATACATAAATTATTCTAGCTATTTGCTTGAATTATACAGCATCATTCAACATCGCTTCGATGAAACATAATCTGATGTTACAGACCTTTTACCCAGACTATCTGGTTAAAAAATAAAAAACATTTTTATATCACATTGATAAAATATTACATTTCAGAGTTTTATGGCAGATGACAGACTTTATCTGGTTTATGACACAGCCTGGGTTTCAATGTTATTGAATCCAATATGAAGGTGTAAATTGCGCACCAGATCATAAACAGCTAAGATCCAGAAAGTAGAAGCAAGGAATGGCAGATGCTGATTTATACCAAAGATAGACACAAAGTTCTGGAGTATGTCAGCAGATCAGGAAGCAGCAGTTGTGGAGAAAAGGGATGGGTGACTTTTTGGGTCGGACCCCTTCTTCAGACGAACTGGAGTCTTGAGAGAAACACAAAGTGCAGGAGGGACTCAGCGGGTCAGGCAGCATCTGTAGAGAGAATGGACAGATGATATTTCAGCTCTTCACCTACAGTTTCAGATTCTTCAGATTCAGTGTAAATGTTTTGAAGTTGATAATGGCGCAAGCACGTTGGAGTTCATTTAGTGAATGTTTCAATTTAGCGTGTAAAATTCTCTGGAGTGCATGAAATATTTGCATTTATATAATAACTTGTTCACTCAGATGGTGGTGGGTATTTGGAACAATATTTAAAAGACACTTGGACGGGTATATGGATAGGAAAGGTTGAGATGGGCCAAATGCAGGTAAATGCGACTAGCTTGGATGGGACATCTTGGTCGCCACAGGCGAATTGGGCTGAAGGGCCTGTTTCCGTGCTGTACAACTCTGACATCACAGCCTATTGAAACACCTCCAAGCTTACACTCAACCATGTTGTAAAGCAATGAGAATAGATGTCCAGTGCATTAGTCCTTTGATGGAGTTTCACATTCGAGTGGAATACCACTAACGTATGATATCAGAATAACATATGTGTTGTTTATCAAGGATTTCTCTTGAGAACAATGAACAGGAATAAATGGGCCCAACAAAACAGGCAAAGATTTATTTAACAATAGATCTAGGTGTCTAGATGAAAGGATCAATATTATTGCAATTAAGACAGACACATGGGACTGCAGATGCTGGACTCTTGATGAAAAGACAGAGTTGGAGGAACTCAGCAGGTTAGGCAGAATCTGTGGAATGAGCAGTTGATGTTTTGGGTCGGGACCCTTCTTCGTCCCGACCCAAAACATCACCTATCCATGATCTCCAGAGATGCTCATAGGAGCAGAATTAAGCCATTTGGCCCATCGAAATACCCTGCCATTCAACCATGGCTGATCTATCTTTCCCTCTCAACCCCATTCTCCTGCCTTCTCCCCATAATCTTTGACACCCATACCATTCAAAAATCTGTCGATCTCCCCTTGAAAAATACCCACAGACTTGGTCTCCAATATCGCGTGTGGCTATGGATTCCACAGATTCACCAGCCTCTGCCAGACCCGCTGAGTTACTACAGCACTTTGTGTCCGTTTTGTTTCACAAGTGCTCTGCCTTTGCCCAGAGTGTGATGATTCCCTCCACAATTGCCCTCCTTTGCAGGACCACAGATACCCTCAGTACGGAACTGCCTGTAATGTATGCAGCTCTGCTCTCCTCCACAAATCAAAATAAGAATGGCTGCAATAAAAACCCATGTGAGGTTTAGCCTGAGCTCTCTCTGCTGTCAAAGCCGCTGCTCCCTGGAGCAATTCAAGTTGATTTAACATCACTCAGTTTCATTTTTCTCTCTTGTTTAATAATGTGCGGTTCACTCTGTCCAGCTTTGATTTAGACAACGTGCTTCTCTTGAAAGGGCCGATTCATTTGATCAGCGGCTTTGCCAGTGCTTTCCCCCATTGTGTGAGAAGAGGAGAGGAGTGCGCAATGTCCCGCCTGTCACTTTTGTCTGAATAGGTAATGTCGTCTTGTTCAGCTGAAGAGGCAGGGGCCCGAATCACTTGTTAAACCGTACGATCAAAAGTCACTCTCCTGCCTCCTCCCAATCAATCCTCTCCCTGCCCTGCTAGGCAGACATGAAATAGATTTTCCTTCTTCTGGTGAAAGCACTGAAGCATCTCGACATATGAAATGTTAACAAAATTCATAAGACACATTCCTTTGCGAGATGATTTGTTTAGCACCATGACATTTTGGTCCATGAGCTAGTACCCACTGCTTGCAGCAGTAATCAGCCTTCTGTAGAAGTTGGGGATTGTTCAGTTTTGCATTTATTTAGAACATAAAGCACCTCTACCCCATTGCGGACATTGGACTATGTCTCTGGAACTGATGCACTACAATGCTGTGAACTATATTCTGCACTCTTTAGAGATACAAAGTGGAAACAGGCCCTTCAGCCCACCGGGTCCACACTGACCAGCAGATCACCACACATTAACACTATCCTACATGCACTAGGGTCAATTTTACATGTACACCAAGCCAATTAACCTACAAACTTGTACGTCTTTGGAGTGTGGGAGGAAATTAAAACTCTAGGAGAAAACCCACACAGGTCATGGGGAGAATGTACAAACTCCATAGAGACTGCACCCGTAGTCAGGATCGAACCCAGGTCTCTGGCGCTGTATGCTTCCCCTTTGCTCCACCTATTGTACTTGTGTTGGACTTGATTGTATCTATGTCTTATCTGAACTGCTTGGACAGCATGTTAAACAAAGATTTTCACTGTACCTTGATACACATTACAACAATTAACTTAAACCAAAACCTAACAAAGAAGGTCAAGGATATTAAATTAAAACCAGGACAGAAATAGGTAGCAAGGTTGGGGCAGGGCAGAGCACTGGGGAGTTCGCTTTTAATCTTTTAACCAATTCAATTCAATCAATTAGCTTAGAATAAGAACATAGAGCAGTACAGCACAGGAACAGGCCCTTCTGCCCACAATGTCCGTGCCACACATGATGCCAAGATAAACTTACTTGGAAGTTTCAAATAAAACAAAGACGTAGAACAGAGAACAGTGCAAGCAGGAACACATCCTTTGGCCCACAGAGTCTGTGCCGAACATATGCCAAGGTAAACTAATCTGCATGTGATCCATATCCCTCCATTCCCTGCATATCCATGTGCTTATCCAAAAGCCTCTTAAACATCACTATTGTGTTTGTCTTTCTATCTCTCAGTCGATCAATTCCAATACACAATGAATTCTAATTCATTCATAAACAATTCTAATAAATAATACACACCAATTCTACTATATGATAGGTTTGTCTCCACCACCACCCCTGGCATCGTGTTCCAGGCACAAAAAAAACGCGCCCCACACAACTCCATTAAACTTTGTCCTTCTCACCTTAAAGCCATGCCCTCTAGTCTTTAAGAAGGAACTGCAGATGCTGGAAAATCAAAGATAGACATACGTGCTGGAGAAACTCAGCGGGTGCAGCAGCATCTATGGAGCGAAGGAAATAGGCAACGTTTCGGCCCGAAACGTTGCCTATTTCCTTCGCTCCATAGATGCTGCTGCACCCGCTGAGTTTCTCCAGCACTTTTGTCTACCCTCTAGTCTTTGACATTTCCACACCGGTAAAAAGGTTCTGACTGTCTACCCTATCAATGCCTCTCATAGTTTCGTATACTTCTATCAGATCTCCTCTCAGCCACACTCTTACCTCTGATGGTCCAGAGAAAATGGTTTGTTTGTCCAACATCTTCTTGCAGCTAATAACCTCTAATCCAGGCATCATTCTGGTAAACCTCCTTTACACCCCCTTCAAAGCCTCCACATCTTTCCTCTAAAGGGGCGACCAGAATTGCATGCAATACTCCAAATGTGGTGAAAACAAAGTCCTATAAAGTTGTATCATGACTTCCTGGCCCTAATTGCCAATGCTCTCTGATGAAGGTGAGCATACTATACGCCTTCTTTATCACCCCATCTACCTGTTTCCATTCTCATAATCTTGCCTTTGGTTGATAGAAACTGAAGAAAAAGGATTTTTTCAACAATGGTTGTGACTACTACCACTGTGTTGATTTCTTCCTCAAATCCCTTCTTGATCCCATCTGAATCACAGTGTTAACCAGGCAGTCCAGCATCACTACCTGCTTCAATCATCTTTAGTTTAGAGATACAGCATGGAAACAAACCCTTCGGCCTGCTGAGTCCACACCAACCATCAATCACCCGTTCATAGACACTAAAAGCTGGAGTAACTCAGCGTGTCAGGCAGCATCTCTGGAGAAAATGGTTTGGGTCGAGACCCTTCTTCAGACTGAAAGTCAGGGGAGAGGGAAACTAGCACGGCGTCACCCGTTCACACTAATTCTATGTTATCCCACTTTCTCATCCTTTCCCTACACACTAGAGGGCAAGTTACAGAGGCCCAATTAACCTACAAACCCGCAGGGATTTTCTATCCTACCTATTTGCTAGTCTGCCTCCACCACCACCCCTAGCAGCAGGTTCTTTGGGATGTGGGAGGAATGGATTAGTACCGGTGTCCGAGGTTACGGGGAGAAGGCAGGAGAATGGAATTAAGAGGGAGAGGTAGATCAGCCATGATTGAAGAGCGGAGTAGACTTGATGGGCTGAATGGCCTAATTCTGCTCCTATCACTTATGATCTTACAAAACTGGATCACCTGGAGAAGCCCCACACAATCACAGGGAGAACGTGCAAACTCCACACAGGCAGCACCTGAGGTCAGGATCAAACCCGGGTCTCTGACGGTGTGAGGCAGCGGCTCTACCCATCTGTGCCGACTTGGTAAACATCTGGAGTCTTGCGTGTTTGCGGCTTCACAATAGTTATGAACTCTTTAGCATTAGTTGAGGTCATTGGGCAAAATTGATATTTTCATTAAAAAGATGCTGGGTTTCGATCCTACGGAAAATATGATGTCACATCATTTGGTCTCTCTGCTTCTACACGAGCCAGTTTCAGTTTCTGGGAGGTGCACCCAGTTGCATTGATGCTCCTTCCAAAAGCCATTTGAAAAGGAAGTGTTTCCTCCTTTTTAACAACGTAAACAAGGGCATCACTGTTGCGAAACAAACACCATCTTTTTGATTTCTACATTACCAGTGTTCTCGTCCACACGGCCGACACTGTGCCCAGTTGGAGCCTTTGTACTTTGGGTGACATCATTGAGATGGTGTCACTTTTGGAATGGGCCCAGGCTCTTCCAAGCATTGTGTGGCCTCTAATGGGCATGTGGGACAATGCCGGCCTTTTCAAACCTTCCGATAAAATCCTCATTTGAAAGGAAACGACGATCTTCGAAGAACACAAAATACACTGTAAGTGGAATGCTTTAAAATGGAACATTTCAGCTTTAAGCAACTTTCCACAATGGGTTTCAAGATTGCAGCTGGTCCTCCCATAGACATGTTCTTTAGAACCCATCCATGTAAGCCTTCCACTGTCCCAACTTCTGTTTAATCAAAACCCAGTATTCATTGGTGAGTACAGTATGCCCTTCCATCTTCCCCTCTTCCTCTCCTGCAACGGGTTCTCATCTTCTGACTACTGAGTTGCTTATGTGTCCTAACTTTGTACATCTTATTGTAACGGCCCTGCACCTGCGATGGGTGAGAGAATGCATTCTTTAACCGAGTTACTTATTAACAAAGAAGAGGAAACTCGCTGATGTGCTTTCCTGCCCCCGCTGAAGGCATCTGGGACATCTGCCGGACACAGGAACCATCCTTAAAAAGTTGCACAAAGACCTGCAGATACCGGAAACCTGAGCAAAACACAAAGGGGTGGAGGAACGCAATGGATTGGGCAGCGTCTCTGGAGGGAATGGACAAGTGATGTTTTGCTTCGGGTTGGGATTGGTCTGAAGAAGGGTCCCAACCCGAAACGTCTCCTGTCCATTCCCTCCACCGATGCTGCCTAACCTACTGAGTTTCGACAGCACTTTGCATTATGTTTAAATGGCCATTCTTCATGAATCCAGAAAATGTGCAGGTTAATAGGCAGGTTCATTAAAGTGCCTTATAAAGTAAAAGGTAGGACCTTATATCCTACCAACCTGCTGATGAAACTAATGTTCTGTTCAGTAAAATCACAAGAGTTAAAAGCCTAGCCGATATTTACTCAACCCTCTTCCTTTCCATGTCAATAAGTTTAAAACCAAAGGTAAAGCTTCTACAGTCCTTGGTAGGAGTATCAGACTTTGTCCATTATCCGGAACAAGACAAAGATGTTCTTTGATGACACAGGGAACTGCTGGTGCTGGAATCTTGCGAAAAGCACAAAGCGCTGGAGGAGCTCAACAGGTCAGGCAGAATCTGAGGAGGGAATGAACATGTCAGGACCCTTCATCAGAGCTGTTCTTTGGTTCTATGTTTCAGTATCACATCAGGAACGCAGATGCTAGATGTTGGAAAACAACAACATTGGAAAATTAAGGCTGATGACAATGGGATGTTTTGATTGAAGGTGGGAGACTAATTGCACCACTATCATTGAGGTTTTTGGGGTGAAGTGCACAAGGGGTCAGAACTTAGAGCTGATTATACTTGATGACACTCGTCATTGACAAATGGAAAATGCATGGCATGTATCTTGGTGGAACTTCCAATAAAGATCTGGGACTAGTGTAGATGGGACATGTTGGCTGGTGTGGGCAAGTTGGGTCGAAGGGCCTGTTTCCACGCTGTATCACTCTATGACTCTATGACTCCACAACATCATAGAACCTTCAAGTAATATCTGGCAGAATTTGGCCAGCAGGTTTGGGACTTAGATTTTTTGGCACAGGAGTCCCAAACCTCCTGATTTTTGTGTGGGAGTAAATTCCCAGAAGTTTGGAGTATTGCGTGCAGTTCTAGTCGCCCCATTAATGTGAGGATGTAATGGCTGGGGAGATGGCGCAGAGAGGAGTTTCCAGAATGCTGCCTGGATTAGAGGGTTTCAGCTACAGGGAGAAGTTGGATAGATTTGGATTGTTTTCTCTACAAATTGGAGATTGAGGGGAGACTTGATAGATGTACTGTATATAAAATGATGTGCAGTATAGACAGGGTAGACAGTCAGAACCTTTCTCCCAGGGTGGGACACTAGAGGGCCTAGCTCTAAGGTGAGAAAGGCAAAGTTGATTGTATATGTGTGGGGATATGTTTAACACGCTGCAGGGGTGGTAGAGGAGGCAGCTATGATACTGGCGTTTCAGAGGCTTTTACATGGGAAATAGAGGGATATGGATCAGGTACAGGCAGATGAGATGTTGAACTTGGCATCATATTCAACACAAACATTGTGGGCTAAAGGACCCGTTCCTGTGCTGTACTGTTCTATGTTCCATGTTTCCAGCAGAATTTATTTGAATTAAGCGCCGACCATTGAATCAAATGCAGCAGGTAAATGGAACGAGCTTTGATGGGATATCTTGGCCATCATGGATGAATTAGGCCAAAGGGCCTGCTCTCGTGTTGTATGAATCACTTCCTGCCCATTCTACTGTGCTGATTCATATATTCACACTGACACACATACTCTGATACACACTCACAAACACTCACACCATCTCACCACACTGTGACAAATCCGAGCGCAGCCAATCATTACAACATTCTATTTAAATTGTGTTTAAATGTTGACACTGCGGTGGGAGTACAATCAGAACAGCAATTTAATGTTGGTATTTTAACAAAAAAGTCATCATCTTAAATTCTAAACTTAGGAGCTTATTAAAAAGCTTATTTGGTGCCTTATAATAGCACAAAGAGCTTTAAATTTAGGTGAACAAAATACATTCCTAATAACTTATTCAGTGACTGATTGTTAACGATGTAATGAAGGATCATGCAAATGTTGTGATGAAATAACAGGTGGGAAGTTATTTAAAATACAAGAGAAAACTGGGACACAAATCAGTTTGAAGCCTTTGAGAACTTTTGCTGATGTGTCACTGGTCAGGTGCATAAATATATGCATTTGATATTTAATTCAATACATATTCTGAGGAAATGACTTTAGACCATGATATTCACACATGTCAATTAGATATTCCAATCATTCTCTTGATTATGTAACTTAATATGTCCTGATTTATGTGAAGATTAAATAACATACGGCGATTATAAATAGACACAAAGTACCACAATGAGTCTGAACAAGTGTCCTCACCCTTACTCTAACTCCGCTCCATCTACACCATGCTGCTTCGGCAAGATCAGCAACATAATCCCGGTCACTCCCTCTTCTCCCCTCTCCCATCAGGCTAGAGGTACAGTGCGTAAACATTCAGGGACAGTTTCTTCCCAGCTGTTATCAGGCAACTGAACCATCCCATCACCAACGAGAGAGTGGTCCTGACCTCCCATCTACCTCATTGGAGACCCTCGGGTTATCTTTAATCAGACATTACTGAACTTTATCTTGGACTAAACGTCATTCCCTTTACCCTGTATCTGTGCACTGTGGAGTGCTCGATTGTAATCATGTATAGTCTTTCCGCTGACTGGTTAGCACGCAACAAAAAAGCTTTTCAATGTACATGTGACAATAATAAACTAAACGGATGCCGCTGACTGGCAGAGTAATGCCCCTGTCCCACTTAGGAAACCTGAACGGAAACCTCTGGAGACTTTGCGCCCCACCCAAGGTTTCCGTGCGGTTCCCGGAGGTTTCCGTGCGGTTCCCGGAGGTTTTTGTCAGTCTCCCTACCTGCTTCCACTACCTGCAACCTCCGGCAACCACCTGCAACCTCCGGGAACCGTACGGAAACCTTGAGTGGGGTGCAAAGTCTCCAGAGGTTTCCGTTCAGGTTTCCTAAGTGGGACAGGGGCTTAAGTGTGTTTGTGGGACCATGGTCTAGTTTGTGTTAGTCTTTTGCTCCTAAATCCCTTCAACAAAAAGGCTTATATTTGAACTTTTATTTTCAATGTAGTAATGACCGCCTTGGTAAAATGTCCTTGTATGTTCACGTCTTGTTTAACGTTTGAGAAGTGAACCCTATCCGATCACGATAATCTCCGAGGTGGATACCGATGTTGGGAATCGGTGTAATATTAAAAACCCTAAATCTGTCATTGTGTCATGGAGTCTGGTTCAGGGATAGCAGGTGTTTATTTTAGCTGAATAGTCAGTGTGAACAAGAACAGATGTTGATGTGTTTGACTTTATCTGTTGTGATCCCAAGTGCCGAGGTCAGGGAGGCCAAATGTTAGGAATTGCACACAACATGCCAATAACAAAATTGCCTGTACAGCATTTCCCAGACTTAAGAGCTAAAAAAAAATCTTCCCTTCAAAATACTTTCAGTGCATAAGGACATTCCACAAGGCCACAAGGTTTGCATGACAGATGTTTAAATGTCACAGAACAGAACTGAAGGAATCAGAGCAAATAATGTATCTCCGTGAAGAGAATGTAAATTCTGAGAAATTGTGTGGCCTGTATTCAGGATTAGAACTCTGGAAGATTTTGGACTTTGGACTTTGGAGATGCAGCGCGGAAACAGGCCCTTCGACCCACCGAGACCGTGCCAATCAGTGAACATCCTGTAGAGTAGCACTATCCTACACACTAGGGAGAATTTACAATTTTACCAATGCCAATTAACCTACAAACCTACATGTCTTTGGAGTGTGGGAGGAAACCGGAGAACCCGGATAAAACCCACGCAGTCATTGGGAGAACGTGCAGACATTCTTACAGACATTACCTGTAGTCAGGATCGAACCCAGGTCTCTGGTGCTGTAAGGCAGCAACCCTATCGCTGTGCCACTGTGCGACCCAAAGATGCAGTTTCTAATTTCATGCAAGTTTAGATTCGGGGTGAATCCTAATTCTGTGCTTTTATCTATTGTTAGTCTGCATTTATTCCCTGTGTCTGTTGATGGGATTTAGCTTCACGTGTGTCTAGGGAGTGAATACGAAAGTGGGATAACACAGAACTAGTGTGAACTGGTGATGGATGGTCGGCATGGACACAGTGGGCCGAAGGGCCTGTTTCTATGCAGTATCTCTAAACTAAAGATTCAGTTGTTACCGGTGGAAGGAATGTGAGATGAATATTGGACTGAACTTGGCATAGATGAATGGTTTGCCAATATTAGTGCCTGAAGTTATAGGAAGAATGTGCATGCTAGGGTGAGATTTTACAAAGCACTCATTCACTGGAATTGTACAGCACCAACTTTACCAGAAAACATTAAAACTTCTGAATACATCTTTTAAGATAACATATAATAAGAATTACATTATTGCACAGTCTAGAAGTTAGGTTTTGTTTTGAGATACAGCATGGAAAGAGGCCCTTCAGCCCACTGAGTCCACACCGACCATTGATCACCCATTTTATGTTACCCCGCTTTCACATCCACTCCCTACACATGGGGGGGCAGTTTACAGAGTGCTAATTAACCGCACGCTTTTGGGATGTGGACGGAAACTGAAGCACCCGGAGGAAACCTATGTGGTCACAGGGAGAACGTGCAAATTCCACGCTGACAGCACCTACGATCAGGATGAAATCTAGTCCTCTGGAGCTGCAAGGCTGGATTTTTTATTGCTGCCTGATCCGTTGAGTTACTCCAGCACTTTGTGTTCTACTTATCTAATTAATACGCAGCAGGTATTTACGGCTCTAGTGTATTGGCCATGAGTCTGAACTTATCCAATTAACGGCTCAGCCCGTTCACTTACACAGCCTTTCAACCCTGAATTTGCATTAATGTAATTAATGATAAACTAGCCATTTGCTGCTGGACTTGGTCAGATCCCTTTGAAGTACTGGTCTAATTTCTTCAGTTTATTAGCCGTAGTCTTGAACTTGACCCGGCTAAACAAACATGACCCAACATTACACTTTTCTGGTCTTTTACCCTGGACTTGAACTTTCAGCGATCAATGTTCCAAATCCAATTTAGGTTTTTTTTAGAGATACAGCGCGGAAACTAGCCCTTCAGTCCGCACCAACCAGTGAGTCCCGCACATTAACACATTATCCTATGTACTCTAGGGACAATTTATACTTATACCGAGCCAATTAACCTACACACCTGTACGTCTTTGCTTTACATTTACAGTGACAATTACAATATTAAAACTTGCAACACTCTAAACTTATCAAAAACTGAGTCTGTGAAATCTCCCATCCCTGCCTCACATTTCTCTTTTATCCTCTTCCCCATCCCACAGTTCCCTTCCACACATAATTATCGGGCACCCTTTTATCTCCTTTTCATCTCTAGCCTTCGTCTCCAGCTCCACACATTTCCCTGTCTCCCCCTTTCCCCCTCACCTGAATCCACCTATCACTTGTGTGTGAAGGAACTGTAGATTCTGGTTTAAACTGAAGGTAGACACAAAGTGCTGGAGTAACAGCGGGACAGGCAGCATCTCTGGAGTGACGTTTTGGGTCAAGACCATTCTTCAGGAGTCTATCCACCTATCACTTGCCAGGTCTATTCTACCCTATCTCTCTTTTCCAACTTTCTCCCTCGTTCTTCAGTCTAAAGAGAAGGATTCCCAACCCAAACAGTGTCTGTCCATTCCCTCCACGATCTGCCTGATTCATTGCGTTTCTCCAGCACTTTGTGTTTTGCTCATTTATCCCAGCATCTGCAGTCTCGTGTGTCTCTCTGTATTCCGAAACATTAATTAGTTTCTCTTCATACGGATTTAGTTTAGTTTAGTTTAGTGTAGAGATACAGCACAGAGAAAGGCACATCACCTGTGCACTAGTTCTATCCTACACACGAGGGGGGCAATTTACTGAAGCCAATTAACTTACAAACCCACACGTCATTGGGATGTGGGAGGAAACCGGAGCACCCGAAGGAAACCCACGTGGTCATAGGAAGAACATGCAAACTCCACAAAGACAGCACCCGAGGTCAGGATTGAACCCGGGATTCTGGTGCAGCGTGGCAGCAGCTCTACCTGCTGCACCACTGGCTGATTTCTTCCAGCGGTTCTGTTTTTGTCCAAGGTTCCAGCCTGTACAGTTTTGTTCATATTCCATGTTTAAAGTTTATTTAGCACCAACTTCAGAACTTCAGAAGGGATTACAAGTATCTATTATTGAATGAAAAAAGGTTAATGAACTGCAGCATCTAGAATCATGAGAAAATCACAAAGTACTGAAGGGACTCACAGGCAGTAACTGTGGAAGGAATGGACAGACGACGTTTCGAGTTGGGACTCTTCTTCAGACTGAATAGAAATTGGTTGTTTTTCTAAATAAGCGAGTTCGGTATTCCGAAAAAAGCAAGGAATCATGGGATTTATCAAAGGTCACTCTCGATAAACATACTCGGCAAATGTGCTGCTGCATGTGTACAGACCTGCGTTTAACCCGTAGACAGGATCGAACCCAGATCTCCGGCTGTTGAATTGCTACTGGACCTTCCCCGTAACCCTCCCGAGTGTCCCATCCCTGTCCGAGGGCGGCCGGAGATGTCCGGGGTGACCCTGGACTGACGGAGCAGTGGCGGCCCAGGCTTACAGCTAGAGCGGAGAAGAAGCACTAACTCCAGCTCAACTCTGCCTGTCCCGCCGAGTTAACCGACTGCTCTGGACTGAGTGGAGTTAGCGCTTCTTCTCCGCGCTGGCTGTAAGCCTGGGGCTGCCACTGCTCCGGGCCGACCCCGGACAGAGACGGGACACTCGGGAGGTGACGGGGATGGTCCATTAGCAATTCAACAGCGCTTGCAGCGCCGGAGACCCGGGTTCGATCCTGACCACGGATTAAACGCAGGTGTGTATACATGTAGCAGCACAGTTGGCGAGACCTATGAACTGGGCATGTGCAGTCGGAATAGCAAACTCGCTGATTACAATGGCTGAAAAGGGTTTGATGAATAATTACATCTTTTAATTTTGACATTTTAAAGTTGTAACCAGACTATAACCAAAATAAAATTGAGAACAACTGACATTGTCAAATGTCTTAATTTGATGTTTTACAATACATGTCATTCAGGTAAATCTGATCCTTATGGAATTCAGAAATAACCTGCCAAAGAGATGAATGCGGAGTAAAATTCAATCTCACGTAATTTATGTGAAAAAATAAATGACAACATTATTATTTTTTCAACTCGTGTTTCTTGGTGCGTGTTTAGATGGTTTAGATGATGTGGTTTCGTGCTATGGAAAATTGCAATTCACTCCACAACTCTGTGACGTGGGGGTCATCTATATTGTAAATTAAAAATGGCATATTGATGCCAGTCATTTTAGCAATGAGTATTCTGACTTGATGACTCTAAAGTATTTGAAGAATTGCAAAGAAACATATTCGTAATAACATAGTTACATAAAAATCAGGAAGCATCAACTCAGGGACTATCACAACGTTTAATAAACTTTTAGACATGTACGTGTATAGGACAGGTTTAGAGGGATATGGGCCAAATGCAGGTGGGACTAGTGTAGACACAAAATGCTGGAGTAAGTGAGGCAGCATCTCTGGAGAGAAGGAATGAGCAACGTTTCGGGTCGAGACCCTTCTTCAGACTAGTGTCTAATGCAGGTGGGACTAGTGTAGCTGGGATATGTTGGCCGGTGTATGTAAGTTGGGGCGAAGGAGCTGTTTCCACACTGTATGACAGTGTGATTTGATGACTCTATTAGTACTGAAATATTCTGCTTGTCACTGTCGTAACGTTGCTCCCTCTTTCTCCAGCCCCAAATGTAGCAAGAAATCTGAATGCTTCTGTCCCAGGCCTGGCACAAAGTGCTGGAGTAACTCAATGGGTGACCTGATGTTGGTTACTCCAGCACTTTGTGTCTTTTTCCGTACGCCAGCATCTGCATTTCCATGTGTCTACCTATCTCTGTTGCCGCAAAGGTGGCGGGCGCTGATAGGGCCCATTAAGAGGATCCAGGGGGTCATGCCCTTGAGGTTGGCTGCAGGTGGCGCCCCCCCCCCTCCCCCGGGGAACAAGAGCTGAAGAGGGCCAGGCGAGGAGAGGGACATCGGTTCGCGGGACGACCAAAATGGAGGCGACGGCTACAACGGGCCTTTGTGTCCAGCTGCGGCTGAGACTAAAATGGTGGTCAAAATGGTGCCTCTTGCGTATGGACTCAGTGGGCTGCTCTGTACACTCTGTAGTAACTGGGCGATTGTACTCATGTACAGGGATAGTCTCGCTGAGCTGTATGCAAAATATGTATTCCACTGTACCTGGCACATGTAACAATTGACAAATTGACCATTGAAAATTATCGATTTACTTCATCCCACCAATGGTGGTTGATTTTGATTTTGCTTTGTGGATCTTTCCGATATTTTCATCCATCTTTTTAAGGTGTTCAGTGAAACCCATCTCCTTGGCCAAGTTGTTTGACTTTCCCCTTGGTGTCAGACTTCGTAAGTGCCGAGTAAGCACTTATCAAGTCGCATTCTGAGGAGATGACCTTGCAGTGTATTGAAGTATGCCATCCTGGCACTTCACAGCTGCACACATGCCATCGATGAAGGCACAATCAGGCAAAGTCCGAACACCGGAGGCTGATACATATGTTGATTTTATATTTTATTCTTATGACATTAATCCTATTTGCCAGCTGTTCACCCAGCTGCTCAGCCCCAGCTCCGAGGAGATTGGAGTGATTGAAAAGGGGACAGTGAGGGTGAAGTCTTACAGCCTTTTAATTTTCCATTTGACTTGCAGCTTGCTTGTCAAAGTTGAGCTGTGGTTGGACATCAGGTTCACGTTTGTACGAGGCATCCACATGCAGAGTCCTGCATAGATTGAGGAGCAGTGATTCACAAACTCTTCCAGTGTCACAGTTTGTTGAAGCTCTTGTACAAAAGATATTCTTCGCCAGATCTAAACATCCAAGAGTCAAGAGAGAGTCAAAAGTGTTTTATTGCAATATGTCCAGAAATGGAACTATCAGATTCTTACTTGCAGCAGCACTAAGGATATATAGACTTTAGACTTTAGAGATACAGCGTGGAAACAAGTCCTTCGGCCCACCGAGTCCGCGTCGACCATCGATCACCTCGCACACTAACACTATCCTACACACTGGGGACAATTTACAATTTACAGAAGGCAATTAACCTACAAACCTGCATGTCTTTGAAGTGTGGGATGAAACCAGAGCACCCGGAGAAAACTCCCATGGTCATAGGGAGAACGCACAAACTCCAGTGCCTGGGTCTCTGGTGCTATGAGGCAGCAACTCTACTGCTGCGACACAGTGCTGCCTGTAATCATGATAGTTTGTAAAACCCATAATAAACACCAGGAAAAAAAAATGACTGTTGGAATTCTTGAAGATCCCCATTCGTCCCAGATTTGAAAGTAATTGTATTGTTTGAAGAAGGGTCCCAAATCTATCCATCTTCTCCAGAGATGTTGCCTGGCTTGCTGAGTTACTCCGGCACTTTGCGTCTTTTTTTTTGTAATCTACCATGTGCAGTTCCTTTCTTCTCATCATAACTTCTGAATTACTCCAAATGCCGAAACACAACTGTACAGCTACACTGTAGGAAAAGACCATTTTTATATAATTCATAAGATGCTGCCCGACCCGCTAAGGTACTCCAGCTCTTTGCGTCTTCCGCTTTAGAGATAAGTCCATATTGAATTAAATGAAAACCGCTCTTTGTCTTTCGGTGTTTGCAGCCGCAGATTTGGAAACAGTTAATCCATTTTTAAGCATTTAAATATCCTTAGGTTGGATACATAAGTGAACATGTCACTGTGGTGATGTAGGCGGCAGCCACAGCCCAGCACAATAGGATTAGCACCTGTGTGGAATGGAGAAACAACACTAAATCTGTTAGTGAAGTACATGGGTTTAAATTAACCTTGGCTGCGCTGAAGAATTGTTTCTCAAACCAACCATTTGGCATTAACTCTGCTCCTGCGGAATTAATAGACGATCCAGATGGTGTACACAGCAAGTTATGTGACTAATAGTTCGGGAGTAAGTTATTGCCTGAGAACTACATTCCACGCACATGTGGTTTAAAAGGGCAGGTTATAACATCTTCAACAAATACTATTTCACAGTATCTTTATTATTGCTGAAGTAAATTAGCGGGACAGTGGAGCAGCCTTTAGAGCTACTGCCTCACAGCGCCAGAAACTCGAGCTGGTACCTTGGGTGGTATTTGTGTGGAGTATGCCATCTCACTGTGACCTCATGGGATTCCTCTGGAGTGCTCCGGTTTCCACCCACATCCCAAAGACATGTGGGGTGTGTAGGTTAATTAGCCCTCTGTAAATGGTTCCTTCAGCTTATTTAGCCAGTCCACCTTAGTCGTGCCCACCCTCATGCCAGCATTTGCAAGACACCTGCACAGGTACATGGATAGAAAGGGTTTAGAGGGATAGGGGCCAAACATGGGTAGGTGGGACTAGCGTAGATGAGGCATCTTGATCCCTATGGATAAATAGGGCCGAAGAACCTGTTTCCGTGCTCTATGACTATGTTCTATTGCAATTGTCCTCATTTAAGTCGAAGACAGTGGTTTTGGTTCTGTGGTGTCCACCCTCAGACTGCATCTGCAATTGTAACATACTGCAGTCACTACCTCCTCGCAGATCTTCAACCACAAGACCTCCTATTAATCTAATCCTTCCTCATTAGTCTTGACCAAATCTAAAGTGGCCTGTTCCTGTGCTGGGTCTGTAACAGACTGTTCTATGAAGCAATCCCTGATACACGCCACTAATTCCTCTTCCACAGTATCTTTGCCAGTTTAGTTTTTTCGATTAACGTGCAGATTGAAATCTCCCAAGACAATTAGAGCTCTCTGCAAATGTGCCTGAGATACTTTCCCAGTGATGCTCTGCCCTATTTTGGCTCGTGGATCTCTCCAACATCCATCTTCTTTCTATTATTCATGACTTCAACTCAAACCCATTCTATATTATAGATAGACACAATGGAGTAAATGCTGGAGCTGGGACAGGCAGCATCTCTGGAGAGAAGGAATAGGTGATGTTTCAGGTCGAGACCCTTCTTCAGACTGAGATGTTGCCTGTAATTCCAGCATTTTGTGTCTATCCGGTTTAAACCAGCATCTGCAGTTCCGTCCTACACCATTCCATATTATTTTCTCCTCCCTCCATCTCATGACTCAATACCACTCTTGGCCAGGAATTTGGTCACCTTCAGCCAGGGCCCTACTCCTCAGGGGGAGGGGGGTGTCGTGGCTGTGATGGTGGGTGTTGAGGAGAGACGTGTGCATGGAACGATTCCGGACGAGCTTGCCCCCGTTCAGTCGGAATTGTTCATAGGGCCCAAGGCCCGGGTCCCTCCCCGAGAGTCGGCCCCATGCAACATGAGCCGCCTTTCCGAGATGCCCAGCGTACCGTTCTGTGACGCGGAGAGGCGCGTACTGTACAGGCTGCTCCTGCACACTCTCCACTTCCTCGCCCTCGTCTTTCGTCCAGACACACCCTGGCGGTCCGTGTTACCACCTGACGAGGGGAGCGGTCCCCAGTGGAGGTCTCTCTACAAGGGAGTCCTCCCCCTTTACATCGGGGACCTGGGGTGGAGAGTGTTGCACAAAGCCGTGGCCTGTAATAGGTATTTGAGCCGGTTCACGGACTCCTCCCCTGCTTGTCATTTCTGCGGTGAGGAAGAGACCGTGTTCCATGTGTACATAGAGTGTGAGAGGTTGCAGCCACTGTTCGAATATCTGAAAGGGCTGCTCCTCAAGTTTTGGCTACATTTTAGTCCAACATTATTAATTTATGGGCATCCGGTGCAGAGGGGGGAAGGATGGGAGGGAGGAGTGGGTCTCCCTGTCGGTCTGCTCCTGGGCCTGGCCAGGATGGCCATTCGCGGGTCCAGGCAGCGGGCAGTCGATGGCCGCACACCGGTCGCCTGCCTGCCCCTTTTCCGGGGTTACGTCCGAGCTCGCGTGTCCCTAGAAAAGGAACACGCGGTGTCCATGGGGACTGTGGAGGCCTTCTGTGCACGCTGGTCACCACAGGAGGTTGAATATATTATCGATAAGAATGTTAATATTTTAATTTGATAATTTTGTTTAAGTGTTAAGAGGGAACACGTGGTGTCCATGGGGACTTTGGAGGCTTTCCATGAACACTGGTCGCCGTTGAAGGTCGAGTGTTTTGTTGATAAACGGAACACTCGACCTTCAACGGCCATTCGTGGGTCCAGTTGACGTTGATGTTATTAATTTGACGATCATTTGTTTGTAAACTGTCAGCATAGCCAGTCTTTGATTGTGTTAATACTCTATGTTTATGTTTATTTTTTGAATAAAAGTAGTTTCATAATAAAAAAAATACCACTCTTATACGTTCCTTCATTATCTCAGTGCTTTAGAACCTTCAATAACTTTGAATATTGACCATACGGAATATGAATATTGATCATAGAGTTTTACTGCATAGAAACAAAATCTTTGGCACCATGCGTCCATGCCAGCCAAGATGCTTCAACCAGGCTGGTCCCATTTGCCCATATTTGGTCTACATCCCTCTAAACCTTTCCCATCCATGCTCCCATCCATAGTTTAAAAAAAAATCTTGTTATTGTACCTGTCTCAACTACCTCCTCTGACAGCAGATTAGACATTTGCGTTTGATCCATATCCCTCTAAACCAATAAGGTGATGCTTAAAAACGGCCTTCAAATTCTTCAGTCCAAGGCTTAGAGTCACACAGCACGGAAGAGGCCCTTCGGCCCAACTCATCCATGTCTGCCAAGATGCCCCATCTAAGCTAACCTCATTTGCCCACATTTGGCCCATATCACTCCAAACCCTCCTATCCATGCTCTTGTCCAAATGTCTTTCAAACATAGCGATAGTACCTGCCTCAACTACCTCCTCTACCAACTTGTTCCATATACTCACCACCCTCTGTGTGAAAAATTTGCTCCTCTGGTTCTTATCTTCCCCCCATCACCTAATGTCTGCCTCATTGCTTCTGTCCAATCACTGTTGACATGTATCCCATATTGCTCCACACCCTCATGTAGCAGAAATTTATGAGAAGATTTATGAGGACGTTGCCAGAACTGGAGGGCCTGAGCTATAGGGAGAGGTTGAGCAGACCAGGAATTTATTCCTTGGAGTGCAGGAGGATGATAGGGTGATCTTATAGAGGTGTATAAGACCATGAGAGGAATAGATAGGGTGAATGCACAAAGCCTTTTACCCAGAGTAGGGGAATCAAGAACCAGAGGACATAGGGTTAAGGTGAGAGGGAAAGCTTCAATAGGAGCCTGACAAGCAACTTTTTTACATAAAGGGTTGATCGAAGGGCCTGTTCCACACAGTATGACTATGGCTCTAAGTACTTCCCAGTCTCGCATCCAAACGCTCTCTCTCTAATTCCACAACATGTTCTCTTTTGTGACCCACCAACAGAGGAATTTATTTCACTGCATCTACTGAAGCCATCTCATGTTCCAAATACTAAAATTAGACCCATCTTTAAACTATTACATTCATTGCAATACAACCACCTCGTTGAAGCAATCTGTTTTCATAAATCAGCAGTGTACCATTTTAATAACATGGTGACAATCTTCAAGGAGCACAATATTTCACACAAGACTATCTTTCCTCAATTGGTGTGCATAGATGTTGCGGTGTTCTCGCAATTAAATGAGTTCAGTTGAAAAGAGTGATAATTTTCAAAAATGTCCAATGGTGGCATAATTGTGCAGTTGTTACTGGTGTTGCCAATCCAGGGATTCAGCGTGCTGTCTTCATATGCCCAGTTAAATTAATCTTCTCTGTCTGCCGTTGATCCATATCCCTCGATTCCCTGCATATCCATGCACCTATCTAAAAGCCTCTCAAATGTCACTAATGTTTCTGCCTCCACCATCATCCCTGGTATCCGTGTAAAAAACGCACTCCATGCATCTCCTTTAAAGGTATTCTCTCTCATTTCTAAAGCTCTGCCCTCTAGTCTTTAACATTTCCACCCTGTGAAAAACATTTTGAACGCCTACCCTATCTTTGCCTCTCAGAATACAATGCACTTCTATCAGGACACCCTCAGCCTCTGACGTTCCAGAGAAAACATACGTGAAGGGACAGGAAATTAGGAGGCAAATGCCCTCATTCTATATCAGAGAACATACGATACAATCCGATACGATCCGACACGATACGATAGGACTTTATTTATCCCAGGAGGGAAGTTGGTCTGCCAGTCATAAAACACAACAGGTTACATGAAACATGAAATTAAAGTGATCAGTGGAAAGTCCAGGATTGGGGATGTGCAAAGATTGGGGGGGGGAGGGGGAGGGGGGGGGGGGGGGGAGGGATGGGTCAGTCTACCACATGACATAAGGTGGGGTAGTTGTACAATTTCATAGCTACAAGGAAAAAGGACCTCCTGTGGAGTTCTGTGCTGTGCTGAGAACATATGAGCATAAGACACATGGATTTTATGCTGATTGTAAACTAACTTGGTGCAAACTGTTTGCCATAACACTATGACCAGATGAACATCTAGAGCAGTGGTTCCCAACCTTTTTTTGGCCATGCCCCACCTAATCACCTCTAAAATCCTGATGCCCCCCCCCCCCCCCATATTTTAGCACGAGCAGACAAAGAAATAATTCTCAGAAAATGGAATTTACTCAAAATAACATCTGAAACATAAACTACATATGTTTACCTGATGCCCCCCTTAAAAATCAAATTGCCCCCCTGTGGGGCGTACGCCCCACGTTGGGAACCACTGATCTAGAGCCTAATGAAAAAAAGAGTTTAATGTTAACTTTGGTTGCTATGGTATTGTAGAAAATCTGTCAACCAATATATTCACAACAAACTCCCCAAAAACTACATGCTAATAGTGATAAAATAATCTGTTTATAGTAATGTGAACAAGGAAAATATACTGTTGAGGGCACCAGGGTTCAATCTGTATTTACAATGTCTTTCCTACATTTGCTTCAATTGAAATTAATGTTTGTTTTATTATTTTCCTTCCTCCTCATCACTACGCTTCTTTCAATGTTGCAAATCTCGCCTGCGTCTCATTATCCTGATACATTTTTTTTGTTATTAATATGTGCCTTCTTTTGAGTGAGGAACGAGATTCCAAATATTTGGTCTCTGCTCCAATAAAAATGCAATCTTATTTTGGAATAAGCCTGAAGAATTTTCTGTCGAAAGGCTTCTTTTTAGGCAGTAAGATTCAATATAGTTTGGTAGCGGAGGTTCACTGGCTATTAGAAATGGCAAGACATGCCAAATATTATAACCAATTTCCAAGCACTGAAACTCAGCAATTCAATTGGTGCAGCATAATGATAATCAGCCATGATCACAATGAATGACGGTGCTGGCTTGAAGGGCCGAATGGCCTACTCCTGCACCTATTGTCTGTTGTCTATTGTCTAATGTTTAAAAAAAAATCCTAATTGCCCTTCAAGCTCTGGTCAAAATTTGAAAATTAGATCACTTCAACAATCTGCAATGGCCTGCCAATAGTTTAGTTTAGTTTAGTTTAGAGATACAGTGCAGAAACAGGCCCATCGGCCTATCGAGTCCACACTGACTAGCGATCCCCACACACTTTAACACTACCCTACACACACTAAGGATAATTTACAATTGTACCAAGCCAATTACACCTACATACCTGTACATCTTTGGAGTGTGGGAGGAAACCGGAACACCCGGAGAAAAGCCACGCAGGTCATGGGGAGAACGTACAAACTCCGTACAGACTTTGGTTTAAGTTCGAAACACATCAGAAAATGGAACAAGGCAGAGAAGATTTACAAAGATATTCCCAGGACTAGAGGCCCTGAGCTATAGGGAGAGGTTGGGCAGGCTAAGACTCTATTACTTGGAGCGCAGGAGGCTGAGGGGTGATCTTATAGAGGTTTATAAAATCATGAGGGTGCATGCACATAGTCTTTTACCAAGGGGAGGGGAATCAAGAACCAGAGTGCATGGGTGTAAAGTGAGAGAAGAAAGATTTAATAGGAACCTGAGGGGCAACATTTTCACTCAGAGGTTAGTGGGCATATGGATCTAGCTGCCAGAGGAGGTAGTTGAGGCAGGTACTATAACAGCATTAAAAAATATAGGTACGTGGATAGGAAAAGTTTAGAGGTGTATGGGCCAAATGGGACTAACTCATTGCATGTGGCACTAAATGTTGGTGATCACGGACAAGTTGGGTGGAAGAGGCTGCATCCCTGCTCCAAGGCAAATCAAGTCGCCTGGCTTCACTTTAATGGAACAGTACATTCCTATTTTCTAATTCCACATTGAAAGAAAAGAACTCACAAGTGCAAATCAAAACAATCCAAATTTCCGAAGTTGAAATAAGCCAGTATTTGTGTTCTGATCCGTGTCTTTAAGTCTTCTGTCCTAACGTTGACATCTTAAGCTTCTCCTGAAAGATCACATCGTTATTGCACTCAAATATGCAGGCACCCTTGTGGAAAAGATTTATGTTAAAAAGTTCTTGTTATCATTGAGGATGAAATATATCACGTAAAGTTATATGGCAGCCTTTATAAAAACCATCTGGTGAAATGTATAAGGCCCGCAGTATTGGAGGAGCATAGAGCTGCATTTAAATGCAAACCTGACAAATAAATATCCCTTTAAAGCCAATGGAAGTAGTTCTAAATCACAAATTGTTTTTGTCTATATCCACTATACCTGCTAATTTTAACTGGTGGGTTTGCTTTGATTAGTAGTAATATAACTGTTTTGCTTTTTTCCCTGCTGTATTGCAGAGGTTGCATTAAGTTCTTCACATTCTGCGAAATGTCGGGGTTTCTACAGCAGATTCTTTCTTTAAATTCGCTACAGCGAACTGCATATTTTTTGTTTAACACTTCAAAGTGGCGTAACTGGCAGAGCCGCAGCCTCTCACTGCCAGAGACTCGGGGTCGATCCTGATCTCGGCTGCTGCTGTGAGTGGAGTTTGCGCGTTTTCCATGTGACCGTGTGGCTTTCCTTCGGGAGCTCCGGTTTCCTCCAACACCCCAAAGCCGTGCGGGTTTGTAGGTTATTTGGCCTCTTTAAATTGCCTCTAGTGTGCAGGGAGCAGATGCGAAATTGAGATAACATTGACCTAGTGTGAACGGGTGCTCGATGGACGGCATTGACTTGATGGGCTGAAGGACGTGTTTCCATGCTGTATCTCTAAACTAAACCTTCGAGCCAACACTGCCATTCAATATGATCATGGCTGATCATCCAAAATCTCCATCTCCCCATATCCCTTGATTCCCTTCGCCCTAATAGCTAAATCTAACTCAAACTAAACAGTATGAAGGGATGATTGATAGTCGGCGTGGGCTCGGTGGTCCGAAGGGCCTGTTTCATTCTGTATCGTTGAGTTAATCAATTGAAGGGAGCCTGGAACAGTTTCTGAAGTATAGAATAGGAATGAACTACAGATGCTGGTTTACACCAAAGATAGACACAACAAGCTGGAGTAACTCAGTGGGTCAGGCAGCATCACTGGAGAAAAGGAATCCTAGATGCTGCCTGACCCCTTGAGTTACTCCAGCTTTTCGTGTTTATCTTCGGAAGTGTAGTGTTTTGAATGGGAATTTTGACTTGTATCCCGCTGTAAAATGAACCCACGACTGGTCTGGTGTGTAAGCATTGTCTATTTATAGACAATCGGCACAGTTGCTATTGGTGATCTGGGCACCACCTAAACGAAAACCTACAGGTGACTATTAGTTGTATTCATTAAGTGGAATAATGACGGATACTTGGCAGCATTGAAATCAGAATTCCCTGAGGTGCAGGTGCTTAGCAAAGTACTGACACATGTCAACTAGTGTAGGCACTTCACCCATGCATATGAACTGCATTTGCATATTAAAGAGGCCTGAAATTATTTAACTGAACTAAAGTCTTTTCAGAGATGATGGAGGTTATTAAAACTGTTGACAAGAAAAGGGTAATTGCCAGAAAATGAGAGATCAGATTCTGTTGTACAGAGAGAATTTTGTTTTCCTTGCATTGTGCTAAACTGGTGGAGTCTAGCCTATTACATTCAGAATACTCTCTTGCAATTAAAGCTTTTTGTCTTGCATTCAATTAGACGGTGATTATGAGAGATTTGAAAACACTTGATGTATGTTCCATTCTCTATTGTGATGCAACTTCAGCATCTCGAGTTTTTTTTCCCCTTGCTGTTCCTTGAAAGTTTAAGAAGATTATGATTTTGATTATAATTTTTATCACAGTGTGGTTCAGTACAGCGTGGCTGCTACTGTTTCCAGATGCCTTTCATAGTCATAGAGCGGCATAGTGGTAGAGTTACTGCCTTATAGCGCCAGAGACTGACTACCGGTGCTGTCTGTACGGAGTTGGCACGTTCTTCCCGTGACCGCGTGGGTTTTCTCCGAGATCTTCAGTTTTCTCCCACGCTCCCAAGACGTACAGACTTGTAGGATAATTGGGATGGTATAAATGTAAGTTGTCCCTAGTGTGTGTAGGATAGTGTTAATGTGTGGGGATCATTGGTCAGTGCCGCCTCGGTGGGCTGAAGGGCCTGTTTCCATGTTGTATCTCTAACCTAAACTAAACTAGATTCAACCACTATTCTCATTGCAGTTCAGGATGGTTGACTTCAGACTTGGAATTGTTTGAATTGGCTGTCTTACAGCACGGAAACAGGCCCTTCGGCCCAACATGCCCACACTGACCGACATACCCCATCTACATTAGTCCTACCTCCCTGCATTTGGCCCATCTCCCTCTAAACCGATCCTATCCATGTACCTATCCAAATGTTTCTAAAACGTTGTGATAGTACCTGCCTCGACGACCTCCCCCGACCGCTCTGTCAGTGCACCCACCACCATTTGTGCAAAAACATCACTCCTGAGGTTCCTATTAAATTTCTATTAGGTTCCTATTAGGTCAGCACGGTGGCGCAGAGGTGGAGTTGCTTGCATCGCCAGAGACCCGAGTTCGATCCCAACCACGGGTGCTATCTGTATTTGTACGTTCTCCTCGTGAGCGAGTGGGTTTTCTCCGAGATCTTCGGTTTCCTCCCACACGCCAAAGACGTACAGGTTTGTAGGTTAATTGGCTTGGTATAATGTAAAATTGTTGCCAGTGTGTGTAGGATAGTGTTAATGTGCGGGGATCGCTGGTCGGTGCGGACTCGGTGAGGCGAAGGGCCTGTTTCCGTGCTGTATCTCTAAACCTAAAAACTAACAAAACGAAATCATCCCCCACCTCCCTCACCTTAAACCTATAAACACCTAAAGCCTTTCCAGCTTCTTAAATTATTTTTTGAAATGGCCAAAGAGAGCTTTAACAAAATTAGACCACAAACTGCTGGAGGAACCCAATGAAGAGAAACGAGCTGCGTATTTCACAGATAGTTGTACTGAGGGTAACTGTGAGGATAAATGTGAAGGACGGCAATTGTGGCGGGATTCATCCCACTTGAATTGAATACATTTTATTTGCCAAATATGTATACATACAAGGAATTTGCCTTGGTGCTTTCCTCGCAAGTAATAACACGATATACAGTAGACAATTAAAAATAAAACATGATAATTTAAACATGTGTAGAATAAAATAAAATACCAGAGCAAATGGAGGCTACAGACTTTTGGCTGTTGAGTAGAGCTACTGCTCGTGGACAAAAGCTGTTTTTATGTCTGGCTGTGGCGGCTTTGACAGTCCGGAGTCGCCTCCCAGAGGGAAGTGATTCAAAGAGTTTGTGGTGAGAGGGGTCAGAGATGATCTTGCCCGCTCGCTCCCTGGCCCTTGCAGTGTACAGTTCGTTGATGGGGGGAAGGTTGTAGCCAACAACCTTCTCGACTGATCGAACGATGTGCTGCAGCCTCCGGATGTCATGCTTGGTGGCTGAGCCAAACCAGACCATGATGGAGGTGAGGACAGACTCAATGATGGTAGTATAAAACTGGACCCTCATTGCCTGTGGCAGATTATGTTTTCTCAGCTGCTGCAGGAAGTACATTCTCTGTTGGGCCTTTTTCACTGTGGAGTCGATGGTGGTCCCCCACTTAAGGTCCCTGGAGATGATGGTTCCAAGGAACTTGGGGCAACAGCAGAGCACTTGTTAAAGAAAACACACAAAGTGCTGGAGTAACTCTGTGGGTTGGACAGCATTGCATCTCTGGAGAACGTGGATAGGTAATGTTTGGGGTTTAGTGTAGTTTAGAGATACAGCATGGAAACAGGCCCTTTATACCGACCAATGATCACCCGTATGCTAGTTCTATCCACACTAGGGATAATTTGCAGGTCAATTAACCTACAAAACTGCACATATTTGGGATGTGAGAGAAACCCATGCGGTCGCGGGGAGAACGTACAAACTCCATACAGACAGCGCACGTAATCAGGATTGATCGCGGGTCTCTGGAGCTGTGACAGTAACTTTACTGCTGTGCCACCGTGCTGCCCCTGCTGGGTCATCAGATCCTTCACAAAATTAAATTGCATTTGACTTGAAACCTGCCATAATGTTTGCCTTTAGTTTCAGACCTTTTGTTACATTTAACAAGTATTTTGGATAATGGACCAGGCACCAAATCGTTAGATGGGAATAAAAAAACCTCAGGAAATCAATGAACTGCAGATGCTGGAATCTTGAACAAAACACAAAGTGCTGGAGGAACTCAGAAGATCAGGCAGCATCTGTGGGGTGAATAGATAGGTGACGTTGTGGTTTGGGACTCTAACAGAGTGATACAGTGTGGAAACAGGCCCTTCGGCCCGACTTGCCCACACCGGCCAAAATGTCCCAACTACACCAGTCCCACCTGACTGCGTTTGGCCCATATCCCTCCAAACCTGTCCTATCCATGTACCTGTCTAACTAACTGTTTCTTAAATGTTGGGATAGTCCCTGCCTCAACTACCATTCTTTATGCGAAAAGGTAGCCCCTCAGATTGCTATTAAATAATTTCCCCTTCACCTTAAACCTCTGGTCCTCAATTCACCTACACTGGGCAAGAGACTGTGCATCCGTGACTCTTCTGTTAAAAGCCATGGGGTTCAGGTATATTGTACATAACAAAAAGTTAGCTCAAGTCATTAATGTAAAGTTTCTTCAAGAAAGAATTGCACCACTGTGCCACCTCTTTGAAGTATGAAACAAAAACATAGCTCATTGCAAATAAATTCTGCTGTAGAATTCCCTACATTTACCAAAACATGAAGGCAAACCTTTGCAATACAGCAGGGAAAAGAGCAAAACAGGTACATTACTACTAATCACAGCAATCCCTCCAGTTACAATTAACAGGAGTATTGTGGATATAGACAAAAACAAGAGATTGTGTGAAAGTCTTTAACTATTGACAATTTCAACATTGCTTTTTCTGTTTGGAAATTGACAGTAATTTACCGATAGGCGATTATGAGAGTTTTAAAGGGGCTGTCCCACTAGGGCGACCTAATCCGCGAGTACTGGCGAGTTTGCCCTCGACTCATACTCGCAGCATGGTCGACACGAGGTCGTAGGAGATCTTTGTAACTCTCCTTCATGCTCGACAGTAGTCCCCGCATATATTCGAGGCCTCATCTAGGTCGCAGCGTATTTTTCAACATGTTGAAAAATGCCCACGAGGTAAAAAAGGTTGTCATGGAAAAAAAACGATACTTTTTTTGCTCGTAGGTTTAGTCGTAGTAGGTCGTAGTAGGTCGTAGTAGGTCGGCAGGTAATCGAGGGTAGTCAAAGGTAGTCGAAGGTAGTCGTAGATAGTCTTCATCATAGTTGAAGGGAGGTCGAAGGGAGGTCGTCTTCACTCTCCATTATTCGGTGTCCAATTTTCCCGAAGTTAGTCGTAGCTAGTCGGAGCTAGTCTTCAACATAGTCGGTTAAAGTTGACAGTGTTTGACGGCACTGGGCCTGTATTCGCTGGAGCTTAGAAGTATGAGATGGAACCTCATTGAAACCTACAGAATAGTGAAAGGCTTGGATAGAGTGGGTGTGGAGAGGGTGTTTCCACTAGTGGGAGAGTCTAGGACTAGAGGTCATAGCCTCAGAATTAAAGGACGTTCCTTCAGGAAGGAGATGAGGACAAATTTATTTAGTCAGAGGGTTGTGAATCCTCCCATATAAGGGATATGGGGAGAAGGCTGAAACAGGGTACTGATTGTGGATGATCAGCCATGATCACAGTGAATGACGATGCAGGCTCGAAGGGCCTAATGGCCTACTCCCGCACCTATTGTCTATTGTCTATTGAATCTGTGGAATTCTTTATGGAGGCCAAGTCAATGGATATTTTTACAGTAGAGATAGATAGATTCTTGATTAGTTCGGGTGTCAGGGGTTACGGGTAGAAGGCAGGAGAATGGGGTTAGGTGGGAGAGATAGATCAGCCATGATTGAATGACTTAGACTTGAGGGGCCGAATGGCCTGATTCTGCACCTATCACTTATGACCTTAAATGATAACAGAAGGCTATCGATACCTTGAAAGTTTCGCGAGTTTTTGAAATACTTTATTGTTTATTGCTTTGCAACTGTTATTGTAATACATTATTAATAATTTTATTCGTTTATTACCTTCCCATGAAGGTGGTCACATAATGAAACATTGAAAAAGTTTATGGGGTCGAAAATTCATTTGGCGGAAATATTCTTCCCCACTAACTAATTCAGAGTTAGACCAAACCTGAACGTTTGTGTGGTGATAATCAGTATGTATACTAAAATGCTTTAGTAAAGACAATATAACACAATCCTAATGAAGAAAGGCACAAAATGCTGGAGTAACTCAGCGGGACAGGCAGCGTCTCTGGAGAGAAGGAATGGGTGACGTTTCGGGTCGAGACCCTTCTTCAGACCGACTGACCTCAGTCCTAATGGATACTTAGAGCTACCATTCCAACATAGTAATCAAAGCCAATGAAGTATGATTGGAAGAAAGACTGAATTGTATTAAATGTTTTATGTCAATGATGTATAGGCGACACACAGAAGCATGTGCTCTCTACATAATTCTGTGGTGTTAGATTCATGGCCCTCCGAAGTTTGGAGTGATTGAAAAGGAAACAAATTGCACAAGCTATAAATCTGAAATAAAAGCAAAATGCTGGAAGTACGCAGCGTCTGTAGAGAGAGAAAGCAAATAAATGTTTCATCAGATGACAAATAATCAGCCTGAAATATTGGCTCATTTCCGCCTCCACAAATGCTGCCTGGCCTGCTGAGTATTTCCAGTATTTTCTACTGTTATGTATTTTCAAATTGGGAATCTGGGCCCCAACATTGGTCACAGGGAAAAAATAGTCATTGATTAAATATTTTTGAAACCACAGTGTGGCGAATGGTGGAAATAGATTAGATGGGACATCTTGGTCAACATGGACAAGTTGGGGTGTAGGGCTCATTTCTGTGCTGCAGGACTCTGTGACTCCATGATTATGGAGAACCAATGCACTTCGAATGTTTTCACTGGACCATATAGAATTAAGACCATTAGTACCAACAATCCCAGACTCAGTAAATAGTGCCCAGCCTATTTTATGGCGACCTTAGCTTGGAAGAATACTAACATTGGTTATATTTTTTCCCCTCAATGCTATGAAGAAGACTAAGAAGAAATCAACCTGGACCTTTCTTTAGTTTCTATTTTCAATTGGATACCACTTGAGAACAAGATTTCCTTCAGGTGTGAAGAAACCTAACTAGCTCCACCTATCACTTGCCCGGCTTTATCCTGCCCCCTCCTCGCCTTTCCAGCTTTCTCCCTCCACCTTACATCACTCTGAAGAAGGGCCCCAACCCAAAACATTGTTTGATCATTCCCTCCACAGATGCTGCTCAAGCTGCCTGAGAAAAGCAGCTAACATCATCAAAGACTTGTCCTATCCGGGTCATTCCTCCTTCTCCCCGGTCCCGTCAGGCAGAAGGTGCAGAAGCTTGAAAGTGCGCACCACCAGACTCAGGAACAGCTTCTTCCCCTCTGTTATCAGTCTTCTGAACGGTCCTTCCATAAGCTGGGGCACTGTCCGATTCACCTCTACACATTACGGACATTGGACTTTGTCTCTGGAACTGATGCGTTACAATACTTAGGACTATATTCTGCACTCTGTATCTTCCCCTTTGCTCTACAGATTGTACTTGAATTGGACTTGATTGTATCTATGTATGGTATATCTGATCTGTTTGGATAGCATGCAAAACAAAGCTTTTCACTGTACTTCAGTACACATCATGATGGTAAACCTAAACCTAAATCAAATCCCACTGAGTTACTCCAGTGCTTTGTGTATTTTTTTCAGGTAGTATTGTCACCTGGGTATAGGCCTGGAAGGCAATGGTATCAATAAAGAAAAACTTAGAAAAGTTCTAATGCCAACAAGTCCCTCGCTTTGTTGCAGGGCTTCCAATCTTTGGTTCAGATTCGTAACTTGGAATATGGAATCAGATCATTTAGCTTCTAATGAGCTTACAGCTTCACTATAAATGTATTTCAAGCTTTAGATGATATGTAAATCTTTTCTTGTTTATTGAAGTCAGGCTCTGATGAATTAAAGAAATAAAGAAACAATGAAAAAGCAATGTGTACAAAGGAGATGTGTGGGGCAAGTGTTTTACACAGAGAGTGGTGGGTGCTTGGAACGCACTACCAGAGGTGGTGGTGGAGGCAGATACGTTAGTGACGTTTAAGAGGCTTTTAGATAGGCACATGGATATGCAGGGAATCGAGGGATGTGGATCTTATACAGCCAAATGAGATCAGTGTGGGAAGGAACTGCAGATAGACACAAAATTCTGGAGTAACTCAGCGGGACAGGCAACATCTCTGGGGAGAAGGAATGGGTGGTGTTTCGGGTCGAGACCTTTCTTCAGACTGATGGACAAAGCTAGTCTGAAGGGAATTTGTTTTCCCGAGAAGGGCACATGATGCTAGGCATCATGTGTAGGAAAGAACGACAGATGCTGGTTTAAATCGAAGGTAGACACAAAATGCTAGAGTAACTCAGCAGGACAGGCAGCATCTCTGGAGAGAAGGAATGGGCAACGTTTCGTTTCGCCCCAAAACGTCCCGCTGAGTTACTCCAGCATTTTGTGTCTACCCATGCTAGGCATCAAGCTCAGCACAAACATTGTGGGCTGAAGGGCCCGTTCCTGTGCTGTACAATGTTCTATGTTCTCGGCAACGTTTACAGATGATGGAGAAATTGTACTAAATTGTGAGTGCTGTATTGCAGGCGAGAACTGGATGTTGCAACGTAATGTTTATTACAATGAGACGAAGCTAGTCTGAAGGGAATTAGTTTTCCCTAGAAGGGCACATGAAATTGCTAAGTCAAGTTCAGCATCAAACGGGCTTTGGATGCTTTATTGCCTATTAAAATTTATGTTCACTGAAAAAAAATGTTACTCCTAAAATGATTTGACATAGCTGCATCTGGAAGGTTAAACAAAGCCCTTTTTTATATAAAAGTATGATTTTTATTCAGTTGATAGTGACCATTTACTGTATTAAAATCCAACGAGTTCACATGAAAGCCACGTTTAAATCATGATTTATTTTTTCTTTATTTTAATTTAATACTTTTTGCTTTTTCTGTTTCCAATTATCACAAATTTTCTCCTTTTTGTTTTGAGTTATTTTTCTCTTTCCCAAATCCTCCTTGCTTCCCTCAAACATCTCTCCGATTCTCTCTTATTTTTAGGTTGCTTTGTTCTCTTCCTTGGCCCTACACATTTTAACTTTGCTTTCTTAAATGTTTAACTACAGCCTTCTCCCAATTATTCACCCCATCCCTTATTCCCTTTTTTCTAATGCTCTTTGGTATTCATTATTTCTTCCACGCATCTTCTTCTGTTGGTTTTTTAACTTAATTCACTTATATTTCCTTGACTCGATTCTCCCCTTTGTTCTCTAGTTCTTTTAATGAAATATTTTCTTGTTCAACTTTGTCAAATCCTCTTTTTTAGATCTTCTCTTGGTTCAATTATTCCGTGCATCAAATTTCGTACTTCCTCATTTTTTTTTCTCCCGTCCTCCAGTTTTTTCCCATTCAATGTTCCACCTCCTCTTTGCTTTGCCTGGGAATTAAAAAATAATCGGAAAGGTTTAGGTTTATTGTTGTCACGTGTACCAAGGAACAGTGAAGAGCTTTGTTTCGCATGCTGACCACTAAGATAATATCATACATAAACACAATCAAATCAGACTCCAGTACAATAGGTAGAGCAAAGGGGAAGATACAGAGTGCAGAATACAGTTCTCAGCATTGTAGCGCATCAGTTCCAGAGACAAAGACTAATGTCCGCAATGTGATAGAGGTGAATTGGACAGTGCCCCAGCTTATGGAAGAACCGTTCAGAAGCCTGATAACAGAGGGGAAGAAGCTGTTCCTGAGTCCGGTGGTGCACACTTTCAAGCTTCTGTACCTTCTGCCTGACGGGACCGGGGAGAAGGAGGAATGGGGCACGTCTTTGATGATGTTAGCTGCTTTTCTGAGGCAGGGAATGGTCAAACAATGTTTTGGGTTGGGGCCCTTCTTCAGAGTGATGTAGGGCGAAGGCAGAAAGCTGGAAAAGAGAGGAAGGGGCAGGACAAAGCCTGGTAAGTGATAGATGGAGCCAGTTAGGTTTCTTCACACCTGAAGCAAATCATGATCTCAAGTGGTATCCAATGTCCGCAATGGGGTAGAGGTGAATCGGACAGTACCCTAGTGTATGGAAGGACCGATCTGATGCCTGATAACAGAGGGGGTGATTTACGATTACCATAATTATCTTATTACTGTCCGTTCCCTGGTTACTGATGCCTGATTAATGGACATACCTACATATGATTGAGCTCCCATAATAAAAATGCATAAGTCTGACGTTCCTTCCTATAAATTACAGAACTAGATTCTCCTCTCTCTCAACTTTGACTAATTGTTCTTTCTCACCAATCTTGTGTTTGTGAAGCCATTCTTTACAATCGTGTGGAAATATGGTTATCATATCAAGCAAGTTCTACGTATTTACTCCTCGACTCGAATCTATTTCCCACTTTCTCATTATTTTCTACTCCCCTGCACGTTTTTCTGATTCTACTTTTCATCTCCTCTCAACGGATCAGTGGTTCTTTATTGTCAAGTATTGTCAAGCACAGTGACATTTTTTTGCACAACCCAGCAGCATAATGAAGGACCAGTCGCACCCTGGCCACTCCCTCTTCTCCCCTCTCTCATCAACCAAACAGTACAGAAGTGTGAAAATGCACACCACCAGATTCAGGGACAGTTTCTTCCCAGCTGTTATCAGGCAACTGAATCATCCAACCACAACCAGAGAGCAGGGCTGAACGACTATCTACCTCATTGGCGACCCTTGATCGGACTTTGCTGTCTTTACCTTGCACTAAACATTATTCCATTATCATGTATCTATACACTGTAAAAGGCTCGATTGTAATTATGTTTTGTCATTCTGCTGACTGGTTAGCACACAACAAATGCTTTTCCTTGGTCCAGGTGACAATAAACTAAACCAAAACTGAACTAAACTGAACTAATGGCAATCCAAATACCACCGACCTTGGTTGTGTGGCAATAAAATTATTTCTATTTCTATTCTAATGCACACTCGCCAAATTTTGGCCCAATTTTCAAAGAGAAAAATAAGTCCAAAGTCCGGTACCCTTGTAGGAAGTACAGGAGCGCCCCTGATCCAGGTAGGCCCCAGGCTACTGCAGGCCCAATATCCAATGTCCCTCTCCTCGCCCGACCGCCTCTGTGTACTCAGGGTACCTCCTGCAGCCGACCTTGAAGGCACTGGAGACAGTATCCCAATGGTCTCTCTCCTACTGGCCCGCTCCTCAGGTCTGTCACTGCCAAGCAGCTCCCTACTCCTCCACCCTCCAGTCTTCGGGGCTACCTTGCCCCATTTTGCCCTTTTCCCCCCTTGCTTCTCTCCTCTATCATGTCAGATAAAGGTCAGCTCAATCCTTGCTCACTCTGAGCAGCCTTTCTCGGGAATAGTGCAGGAGGAACATGTTTATTTTTCATGGCGGGCTATTTTTAAATGAGCATCATGTGAATTACAAGGAAGAATATCACTGAATGGAAGCAGATTGAAAGTTGGGAGTTAATTATTCCTGTATAGTATCGTCATTTTGGAATGTGCAAAATCTGTACCACTGTTCAAGAAACCAAATATGTGTTGATCTGTCAGCCAGCTGAGGTACTATTTGGAAATATGATCATGAATAATTATACTTGCAAGATTGCTTAATTAACAGTATTCTAATAATAAACCGGAGATTGCTGACCTCGTCTTCGGATAGAATGGAAATGCTGCTATATTATCTTCCTGACCTACAGAGGTCTTTGCTGAGACAGATTAAGGAATCAAAAGTCTTCCCTTACTCTCTTGTTTCTCTTAAAAAAGAAACATATCAGTTGTTTGCAAGACATCAAGCAGCTGCCCCATGGTTTTTGTGCATCAAGTGGCTGTAGTCACTAATAATGCCCCGCTCTTCAATACCGTGCAGAGAGACTCCGTTTAGGGCATGTTTTATTGAAAAGATATCTCGCACACAACACGAACAGGATCCGCAGAGATATTTTCAGCAGAATTGAGTGGCCTGCTTAGTAATTGAGAGAGAGAGTGAGGAAACATCTCCTGTTTAATTTGTTTTGCCTGAGCCCTCAGCTTTGTAGACGTACGTATGCTTGGTTTTCTTCCCCCCTCCTTGTTTAATAGAATGACTGGGTTTTTTTAGGGAATGCTATACCTTGAGGTAAATTACTATACAAGGCTAAGTCTCATTAGTAGTCCTCATTTCAATGTAGTTTAATGCAGCAAAAAAAGATCGTGTTTTTGATTTAGGATTTGCCTACGTTCCCCGAAGTGTCGCATCCCTGTTTAGTTTCCTAAGTGGTCAGTAAGAAAACATAAGGGTTGGCCGAGATATTGTTAGCGCTACAGGGCAAAGACTTGAGGGCAGATGGTGATGAATGTTTTATGCAGCAGCAATTGGGATGAAATACTAAAATAATATTTTGTAAATTTGATTAATATAATAAAATATGGACAAGCCATGCAGCCCAACAGCAAGAACAGAACTTCTTCTTGGGAGACCGCTGCTAAAGAGGGCAAAGAGTCTAAAACAAAATAAAAAATTGGGAGATGAAAATGTGATCTTTGTAATGTTAATGTATCGATCTGTGTGGCTTAAAACAGAATATCATTCTTCCGTTAACAAAAGGTAATTTATTTGGTTCAATTAGAGATTGAATGCATCTAAATGTAAAAAGTGCAGAGGATTATTGTAGCAATTTCAGTGCAGTCTCTTCTGGCATAACAGGTGACAGTCCTTCAAGTCCTGGAATTTCTGGTTTAACTGCCAGTTATTCTTGCCTGTAAACAAGACCCAATTGACTGTGCTTTCAAAATAGTAGCCATTCTTACAGATTCCAGCAGTTCAGTGTTCTCGTACATTTGTACAGCATAGAAACAGGCCCTTCGGCCCAATTCATCCATACCGTCTATGATTCCCCATCTAAGCTAGTTTAAAGATATAATATGGAAAGGCCCTTCGGCCCAATTCATCCATACCAACCATGATTCCACATTTAAGCTATTTGAAAGATATAACATGGAAACAGGCGCTTCGGCCCACCGAGTCCACGCCGACCATCGATCACCCGTTCACACTAGTTCTGAAGAAGGGTTTCGGCCCGAAACGTTGCCTATCTCCTTCGCTCCATAGATGCTGCTGCACCCGCTGAGTTTCTCCAGCATTTTTGTGTACCTTCAATTTTCCAGCATCTGCAGTTCCTTCTTAAACTCACTAGTTCTATGTTATCCCACTTTCTCATCTACTCCCTACACACTAGGGGCAATTTACAGAGGGCCGATTAACTTACAAACTGCACAGGTTTGAGATGTGGGAGGAAACCCACGCTGTCACAGCGAGAACGTGCAATCTCCACACAGACAGCACCTGAAGTCAGAATCGAACTTGGGTCTCTGGCGAGTTTGCTCACATCCTTTAAGTTGTTCTATCTATGGTTGCCTGTGGTTTACTTTTAGTGCTCGTTACCTATTCCCCAAATAAAGATTTTTACAAGGATTTAATTTGAGAAATTTCACACTTTACAACCTTTTTGTCAATAAATGGCCTATGGACAGATGATAACAAAATCTTGTTAGTAAGCAAATATTATGATACTTTAGGGATATGGCAGATTGTACAGATTCACTGGTCTCTTAAATCATTTGACCAAGCTCACCTCGTTAACTATTATTTAAATCGTTCACAATTTGAGAGAATTAAAATGTTTACATTTTTTACATGTTTTTGTTCTTCTACATCTAGGGATTCAAGCGTGTAGACTAGTTCTCCAATATAGCTGAAACATTTGGGTACCTTTATAAAACAGTAGAAACATCTTGCGTGGAGCACCAAGTGCTGGAGTAAGTCTATGGGTCAGGCAGTATCTCTGGAGGACATGGATAGGTGACGTTTCAGGTTGGGACCCTTCTTATAGAAACAGAAAATAGGTGCAGGAGGAGGACATTTGGGCCTTCAATCCAGCACCGACATTCATTGTGATCATGGCTGATCATCCACGATCAGTAACCCGTGCCTGCCTTCTCCCCATATCCCTTGATTCTGCTAGCCTCTAGAGTTCCATCTAACTCTCTTTTAAATTCATCCAGTGAATTGGCCTCTACTGCCTTCTGTGGCAGATAATCCCACAAATTCACAACTCTCTGGGTGAAAAAGTTTTTTCTCTTCTCAGTTTTAAATGGCCTCCCCTTTATTCTTAGACTGTGGCCCCTGGTTCTGGACTCCCCCAAAATTGGGAAAAATGTTCTTGCTTCTAGCATATCGAGTCCTTTTATAATTTTATATGTTTCCATAAGATACCCTCTCATCTTTCTAAATTCCAGTGAATACAAGCCCAGTCTTTCCAATCTTTCCTCGTATGACAGTCCGCCATCCTGGGGATTAACCTCGTGAACCTACGCTACACTGCCTCAATCGCAAGGATGACCTTCCTCAAATTAGTAGACCAAAACTGCACACAATACTTCAGGTGTGGTCTCACCAGGGCCCTGTACAACTGCAGAAGGACCTCTTTGCTCCTGTACTCAAATCCTCTCGTTATGAAGGCCAACATGCCATTAGCTTTCTTCACTGCCTGCTGTACCTGCATGTTTACTTTCAGTGACTGGTGTACAAGGACACCCAGGTCTCGTTGCACTTCCCTTTTTCGTAATCTGACACCATTGAGATAATAATGTGCCTCCTTGTTCTTGCCGCCAAGGTGGATAACCTCACATTTATCTGCATTATACTGCATCTGCCATGCATCTGCCCACTCACTCAACCTATCCAAGTCAACCTCCAAGTATCCTCTTCGCAATTCACACTGCCACCCACCTTTGTGTCATCTGCAAATTTGCTAGTGTTAATTTTAATTCCATCATCTAAATCATTAATATATATTGTAAATAGTTGCGGCCCCCGCACTGAGCATTGCGGCACTCCACTCACCACTGCCTGCCATTCTGACAGGGACCCGTTTATTCCTACTCTTTGTTTCCTGTCTGCCAACCAATTCTCTATCCATGTCAATACACTACCCCTAATACCGTGTGCTCTAATTTTGCCCATTAATCTCCTGTGTGGGACCTTATCAAAGAGTTTCTGAAAGTCTAGATACACTACATCCAATGGCTCCCCTTAATCCATTTTACTTGTCACATCCTCAAGAAATTCCAGAAGTTTAGTCAAGCATGATTTCCCCTTCATAAACCCATGCTGACTTGGACCAATCCTTTTACTGCTATCCAAAGGCGCCGTTATTACTTCTTTAATAATTGACTATAGCATCTTTCCCACCACCATTGTCAGGCTAACTGGTATATAATTCCCCGTTTTCTCTCTCGCTCCTTTCATGAAAAGTGGGATAACATTAGCTACCCTCCACTCCACAGGAACTGATCCTGAACCTATAGAACATTGTAAAATGATCATCAATGCATCCACAATTTCTAGAGCCACCTCCTTGAATACCCTGGGATGCAGACCATCAGGCCATGGGGATTTATCAACCATCAGTCCCATCAGTCTACCCAATGCTACTTCTCGCCTAATGCAAATTTCTTTCAGTTCCTCTGTCTCCCTAGATTCTCTGTCCTCCAGTACATCTGGAGAATTGTTTGTGTCTTCCTTGGTGAAGACAGAACCAAAGTACCTGTTCAACTCTTCTGCCATTTCCTTGTTCCCCATAATAATTTCACCTGTTTCTACCTTCAAGGGACCCACATTTGTCTTTACTAATCTTTTTCTCTTAACATACCTAAAGAAGCTTTTACTATCCTTCTTTATATTCTTGGCCAACTTACAATTGTACTTCATCTTTTCACCCTTTTCCTGCCATTGCTGTTCCACCGTCATTCCTGTTGGGACCCTTTTCCAGTCTACCTTGGCCAGCTCCTCTCTCATGCCTTCATAGTCCCCTTTGTTCAACTGCAACACTGATACTTCTGATTTAACCTTCTCCCTCTCAAACTGTTTGTCAATGTCAATGTCATATCTCAATGTCATATCTACCAATCTCTAACTGAGCCTCAAACTCATCCACTTTACTTCTTATTCTTCGTGCATTCTTATCTAATACTTTCAATCCATTACTCACCTCACCTTTCACATCGATTCCTATTTCACTTGGCCATACTCTCCTATCCCTTTGTGAGCTTTCTGACCCATTAATTCTGGTGTCTTTCTTAACTTTTCCTATACTCACTTTCCCTTTAACTCCACTTTAACTGGGAAGAAGCCCACCTCTACAATCAGCCTGAAGAAGGGTCCCGACTCCAAAATGTCTCCAGTGCACAGCCTCCAGAGATGCTGCCTGACCTGACCCACTGTTACTCCAGCTTTTTGTTTCTATTGTGGCGAAGGATAGGTGGATACAAGAGAGGGGGGGGGGGGGGGGGGAGGGTGATGGGGAGATGGGTGAACAAAGACCAGAGATATAAAGGAGATTAGGGGAAGACAGGGAAGAGTGTGAGATATGGAGTGAGAGGGGGGGATATGGACGTAGTTTGCTGGCGTCTACGAATGATAAGCTGATGAAACAAATAACCCTGAAATATTAAGAGCTCACACAAGAAATGCAAAACTCCCACTATGGACATCCAGTTCCAATAAAGGGCCTACATTTGTTCTAACTGGACATCAGCCAGAGTTAGGAATTTGTCCAGCTTCCTTTCGATGGCGTGTAGTGATTTGCACTCTCTGCAGGGGACCGCAACTAGTTCCAAAGCTCGGCAGACAAGAAAGCTGGCTGACATCTCAGCTAGTGCGTTCCTTCTGTAATTATGTGCCCTGGTTATCCCTGCTATATTCAACACCAATAATCTAGCCCACGTGCGTGTGCTTTCATCCTTCCACTTTCTGCGGTTCCTTGTGTGCTCCTGAAATTCATGCTATTCTGAAGCCGCGCACAAACTGGTAGAACAGGAATGAGCATGCTAACCTATGATTAGCGTTTGTTGGCACTGGGCCTGTACTTGTTGGAGTTTAGAAGAATGAGGGGGAACCTCAATGAAACTTACAGAATAGTGAAAGGCTTGGATAGAGTGGATGTGGAGAGGATGTTTACCACGGAAGGCTGAAGAGTCCAAGTCAGTGGATATTTTTAAGGCAGAGATAGATAGATCCTTGTTTAGGACAGGTGTCAGAGGTTATGGGAAGAAGGCAGGACAATGGCGTTAGGAGGGAGAGATAGATGTGCCATAATTGAATGACGGAGTTGACTTGATGGGCTGAATGGCTTACTTCTACTCCTATCACTTATGACGTTATAACAACACTCATATACGCAGCAACCTAACAGTGTGAGCATTGAATTCTCCAATTTTAGGTAACATTCCCCCGCTTTCCCCCCTCATTCATTTTACACCAATTTTTACACTAATTTCTCCCACTATCCTGCCCACCCCTGCTCCCCACCCTCTCCCTCTCCCCTCTCCCTCTCCCCTCCCCATCCCCTTCCATCCACATCCCTGCCTCCAGCATTACACTCACTTTTACTCCCCTCTCCTTATCTAACACCCTTTTGTCTCCTTCTCATCTCTATCCTATGTCGACCCCTCTCACCTGTATCCACCTATCACTTGCCAGACTCAGTCTTGCCCCCACCTCTCTTTACCAGCTTCCCCCCCGCCCCTACTGCAATCAGTTTGAGGAAGGGTCCTGACCTGAAACGTCACGCATCCATGTCCTACAGACATGCTGCCTGACCCGCTGAGTTACTCCAGCACTTTGTGTTCCATTCTGAAGTAAACCCTATTCCATAATTCTACCAGTTACATACGTATTTGTCTCAATTGCAAACTTAAGAACATATTTACATCGGCCACAGTTTCACACAGTTTCCTCATCTCATCATTATAGATTGTGAAAGCAATGACATGGCAAACACTTCCTTCAGATCCCACTCACAAATGTTCTCAATGCAAAATACCGACACTTATAACAACCAGTTTGATTCGTACCATGGGGAAGAAGGCACAGGAGTCTGAAAACCATGACCACCAGGTTTAAGAACAGCTTCAGCCCAAGAACCATTAGGTTCTTGAACACTGCCCAACCCCAACAAAACTATGGGCTGAAGATAGACACAAAAAGCTGGAGTAACTCAGCGGGACAGGCAGCATCTCTGGCGAGAAGGAAAGGGTGACGTTTCGGGTCGAGACCCTTCTTCAGACTACGGGCTGTGTTGGTTGTACCAAAGACTTTAGGCTTTTTTGCACTGCTATAGAGATTATTAATTTATTGAATGTATTGAAATATTATCAATGAGTATTGCGCCTACAGGCTATTCTGCTGCTGCAAGTACGAATTTCATTGTTCTGTTGTGTGTACATATAACAATTAGCAATGTGTAGGAAGAAACTGCAGATGCTGGTTTACTCCGTAGATAGACACAAAATGCTGGAGTAACTCAGTGGGTCAGGCAGCATCTCTGGAGAAAAGTAATACGTGACATTTCAGATCGTGGCCCAAATTCAGACCTCATTGGAGGGAGGAGGAGAATTTCTTCTGAAGAAGGGTCCCAACCCGAAATGTCACTTATTCATTTCTTATAGATATGCTGCCTGACCCACTGAGTTTTACTCCAGTGTTTTGTGTCTGACAATTAACACTCTTAACTCTTGTCTCTTCTTCAATGCAACCAGTTCCATTTCTGCTGAAATTCTACCCACCAATTTGATCCTGTCATTCAAAGTTCAGAAAATAACTGTGCAACTTTTCATATTCTTCTTCACATCTTTATTTTTCTAACAGCAGGCTGCATTTTCATGAATCAGACAGCTTCAACAGTCATACAACCTCAACATCTTTCCTCACAGGATGGCGTTACAATTTCCACATGACTCTCGACATTACTCTGGCATATATATTTCTTTCACAATTTCATTCACACAACAGTTTGACATTTTTCGTGAGCTAAATTGTTTACAGAATTTTATAGGAGACTCTTTACAGCAAAAAGGATAAGACGAATCATTTAAAATGCATATCTACCACAATACTGTTAAAATGTATGGCCTGTTTCCTTTATCATTGTTACTTTTTTGCATATCTTTCATATCTCAGTTCCTTCCAAAACATAAAATGTATGCACAGATTCAAAATGTCCCTTTGTGCATCCATGTGGAATGAGAACAAGGGAATTATCTTGGCCCAAAGCGCGGGTTTTGGATGCATGGTTTTTGCTTGTTCTCCAAGCATCTCAGTCAGAGCATGTCTTGGTTAAAGAGGTACAGGGAGAGGAAAGGTTTGCAGAGTCGACAGTATACCGAACAACACTCACACACTGAAGCAGCAGCCAAGAAGGATCATCAGTGCCTGCTTCCTGAGGAGACTGAGCAAATTCAGCATGTCTTCAGTGACTTAGGTTAGATTTGTTTAGTTTAGAGATACAGCGCGGAAACAGGACCTTTGGCCCACCGTGTCTGCGCCAACCAATGGTCAACCCGTACACTACCACTATCCTACACACTACGCACAATTTTTACCCAAGCCAATTAACCTACAAACCTGCACATGGTTGGAGGTCCATCACACAGACCAGACTCCCCATCATCGACTCCATCTACACTTCACACTGCCTCAGAAAAGCAAGCAACATCATCAAAGACTTGTCCCACTCTTCCTTCTTATTCCTACTTCCATCAGGTAGAAAACGCAGAAGCTTGAAATCGCGCACCACCAGACTCAGGAACAGCTTCTTCCCCACTGTTCTGAACTATACTGTCCGATTCACCTCTACCCATTTGCGGACATTGGACTTTGTCTCTGGTGTACTACAATGCTGAGAACGACTTTCTGCACTCTGTATCTTCCCCTTTGCTCTGCCTATTGTACTGAAGCTTGACTTGATTGTATCTATGTGTGCTATTATCTGATCTGTTTGGATAGCATGCAAAACAAAGCTTTTCACTGTAGCTCGGTACATGTGATGATAATAAGCTGAAACCTAAATCTAAGCCTAAACCTACTCTGATATTATTGCTCTCAGCTCATTGCAGGCCAGCAAGAGGAATTTGTTCTCTGTAGGAAGGATATGTTCAGTAGTTTTGGCACAAAGTACAATCAGACTGCTTACAATCATTATGTTCACCAATTATTGCTAAGTGGCACTAAAATATCAGGCACTGTATGGATCACCAGGCGAGAAGGCACGTTGGCTAACGGTACTTCAATCTCCTTTCCGACAAAATATTGCACCGCACATGACCAAACATATCTCATCAAAATTATATAATGAAGTCCATCCAATATATGAGTGCGTCTGGGCTTTACATTATGTCCCTAATATGTTTAAGGGGATCTGTAGGCATAATTATCAGTGAGATCAAAGGTTTGTGTAAAGACAACTTAAAATCTAGTGTAAGAAGGAACTGCAGATGCTGGTTTAAACCAAAGATAGACACAAAAAGCTGGAGTAACTCAGCGGGACAGGCAGCATCTCTGGAGAGAAGGAATAGGTGACGTTTCGGGTCGAGACCCTTCTTCAGTATCTAGTGTCTAATCTAGTGTCTCAAGAAGGGTCCCGGCCCAATATATCATCTGCCTGACCCACTGAGTTCCTCCAGCACTTTGTGTTTCACTTAAGTCTTCCTCACAAGCTGCTGTTAAGTATGAGTCTCTCTAAATATAGTTATCCCACTGTAAACTTCCCAAAAGCTCTAAGTACATTTTATAAGGTGGATCACACTTAGCATCAGAAGTACTTCTTTTGTGTTTTGGACAAATTGAGTAAAATGATTGCTTTGCGATCGGGTGTGAAGACATACAAATTGAGTACGCATTCTTATAATCGAGAGAAATCGTATCATTTCTTGGCAAATCCATTATCAAAATGAGACTGTCTTCAGATGGTAATGCTTGTTCCATGGGCTGTGAGCCTGATGGATGGAGCGTACTGTGTAGGAATGCACTTTGGTGCAATATTAAGGCGTGGGTCAGACTAATAAAAGGTTATATTTGGACTTGCAATTGCCTGCTTAACGCGGTGTAATTGACTGTACCTTTACTCATAACAAAAGCATCCAGCGTGTGGAAAATAAAAGCTCCCATATTTGTTTCTGGGCTTACGACTTGAATAAGCCATTGTTCCACTTTGGATAGTTTCAACATGAGCCTGTTCCTGTTGCTTGGGATTACAATAATACATGGGAATCTTATGACTCTGACAGTTGTGTTGGCAGCCTGCCATGTTTACTGGGTGAGGCTTGTCAATGATACATTATGGTGAGCAAGCACAGGATGAGAGTTCTGAGTAGAAACCATTTCCTTTCTATGTATCTGTACCCCTAAAAACAAAAGTTATTCACCAGGTCAGTGAGGGATATATAATTGTGGAATTAGCTCTAAACTCTAGAAACAAGGAACTGCGGATTTTGCTTTACAAACTAGACACAACGTACCAGACTAACTCAGCGGGTCAGGCAGCATCTCTGGAGAACATGGGTGGTGACGTTTCTGGTCGGGACCTATCTTCAGACTGACTCTGTCTGACTAGTCGGATGTTTTTCCACTTCTCAAGAGCCAAGAATGTTTAATTGTCATATGTACCGACGATGGAACAATGAAATTCTTACTTGCTGTAGCACAACAGGTTTGTAAACATAGATAATATATAACAGAGAAAAAAATCTATAAATCAACAACCTCAAAATTTGTGCAAAAAACCCGAAAGTTCTTACTGCAACTAAAGACAGTCCCTAGAGGTTTATAATTGAGCCTGGTGATTGATGGCTAGAAGCTGCTCTTACACCTGGTGGTCATGGTTTGTAGACTCCTGTACCTTCCTCCCCATGGTAGGAGTGAGATGAGAGCATGGCCATGGTGGTGTGGGTCTCTGATGATGCTGGCTGCCGTTTTGAGGCAGCGACTCCTGTAGATCCCTTCGATGGTGGGGAGGTGAGTACCCGTGATGGAGCGGGCAGTGTGTGGTGGGGAGGTGAGTACCCGTGATGGAGCGGGCAGTGTGTGGTGGGGAGGTGAGTACCCGTGATGGAGCGGGCAGTGTGTGGTGGGGAGGTCAGTACCCATGATGGAGCGAGCAGTGTCTACCACCTTCTGTAATCTCCTTCGTTCCTTGCGTTTGTGAAAAATAGTTAAATGTATATTTATTTTTTATTTTCTACTAATTTCCCGCAGAAGGTTGTGACTCATGCTGAGGGACAGTTCCTAAGGGACTGGAAACATTCCAGTTTCTCAATCAAGTAGTAATTTTTCAAGTATGGACATTAGGCACTGACAGGCAATTTGGCTTCAAGCGACAACGCATTGGTAACAGTCCTCATTGGGAACCCACCAGGGGCAATTTTGAGGCTGAAATCAGTCCACACAGAAGTGAGGAGATAGTGGATGGGCCATGTTAAATTGTTCACTACTTCCAAGGAATAGTTATTCCTGTTGTAAGTTGAGTAAATGCCTCATCTTGAGGGATATATAGAGATAAAAATACAGCATGGAAACAGGCCCTTCAGCCCACCGAGTCCGCACCAACCGTTTCGTACACTAGCACTATCCTGCACACTAGGGACAATTTACAATTTACAGAAGCCATTGAACCTACAAAGCTGTCGTATTTTGAAGTGTGGGAGGAAACCGGGGAACCTGGAGAAAACCCATGCAGTCACAGGGAGAACGTATAAACTGCGCAGACAATACTTGTACTCAGGATCAAACCCGGGTCTCTGGCACGCTAAGGCAGAACTCTACCGCTGTGCCACTGTGCCGACCTGGCATGTCACATTTGATGTTGTATACTTGCATAAGATTATTAAGAAACATCTAATGTAAATATGTTTTAAATATTTGTACCAATATAATTCTTCTGGAGAAATGTCATCCTTTTATCTTGTTGGGGTGTATACATGAGTTTAAAGCACATAATTGCAAGGTGTTGTATTTTAGTAAGGCAACCCAAGATAGGACTTGCAGAATAAATGGTCGCGCTCTGTGTTATAGAACAGAGAGATCTCAGGGTGCAGGTAGATAGTTCCATGAAAGTGCTGACACAGAGTCGTGAAGATGCCATTGGCATGCTTGCCTTTATCGGTCAGGGCACTGTGTATAGGAAAAAAGACACAAAGTGCTGGAGTAACTTAGTGGATCATAGCCTGATCTGCTATGAAACTCCAGTACCATGTGTCTTTTTTTGCAAACCAGCATCTACAGTTCCTTGTTTCTACTTTCTGTAACTTTCTGACATGGATAACAGTGCACATATGGAATGAGCGGCCAGAGGAAGTGGTGGGCTGTGTAAGATAGCAACATTTAAAAGGCCCTTCATGGGTGGGAGAGATTTGGAGGGACATGGGCCACGCACAGGCAAGTGGGGCTAGCTCGGTTAGGCAACTTGGTCGGCATGGACCAGTTGGGCCAAATGGCCTGTTTCTATGCTCCTTGACTCGATGCCACTTGACAGGGTACTTGATCAGAAGGATCTCATATTTCAGGTACATGGATAGGACAGGCTTAGATATGGGCCAAAAGCAGGCAGATGGGACGTATAGATGGGGCATGTTGATTAGCATGAGCAAGTTGGGCCGAAGGGCCTGTTTCCTTGCTGTGTGACTCTATGACATCTGATCCTTGCCAGTGTTAGAATTATAAACTATGGAATTTCTGATTTTGTTAAAAGAAAAATCAGCCTTCAAATTCTTGTATTCTATCCACCCAGCAGTGTAGGAGAGTGTTAGGCATCTGAGCAGCCGACAGGGATTAGTTGCGATACTTTCCAAAGTTGATAACGTTGCTGCCACTGCCTTGGCATACGTGTGAAGTATGACTGACTCCGTGGGTGAGGCACTGAGGAACAACCTCTGAATCACTTGCCAGGGGAGAAGGAAGAACACTGAGAAGGGGCGGGTGTGGCGAGACGGATGCCTTCAAGGTTCCAAAGGTTGGGTGGCGCAGTGGCGCAGTGGCCAGAGAACTGGTTTCCATCCTGTCCACCGATGCTGTCTGTGCGGAGTTTGCACGTACTCCCCATGACCGCATGGGTTTCCCTGGGTGTTCGGTTTCCTCCCACACTCCATAGACAGGGTGCAGGGTTGGAGGTTTCCCAGGCTGAAGAAGGCTCCTGACCCAAAATGTCACCCATCCATTTTTTTCCAGAGGTGCTGCCTGACCCGCTGAGTTACTCCAACACTATGTGTCTATCTTCGGTCTTCTTGTGTTTGAGGCAGCAGAGCTTATGTGCAGTTCAATGTGCTGTTGTCGAGAACCTTGAGGTCTATCCCTCCACCAGCGCGGTCGATAATGACGTGCTGCGCTGTTTGCTGGTCTGCTCCACACACGCAGGCTGCTGATGAACGCAGCCCCCCAGCGATGCATGTTGGCGTTGAACCGGCCGACCCTGTACGGAGCCAGTTCAGGGCGACCCACTCTTTGCGGGGCAGGTCCGAGCCGGGTGGGCTGTGGTGTTTGGTGCAACAGTGAATTGCGGAGGTCGCGAAGTCTGTTCCCAGCTGGTTCTCCATGCTCTTAGTGTGTTGAAACTGGAGCCACAGAGGGTCGTTGCATGACGGGAGAAGGGGCGACGAGATGACAGGCGTTGAGGTCCCAGTTGCTGTAAGTCCTGTGAGTATCTTCGGTATAAACCAGCATCTGCAGTTCTTTTCTACGCAGGGTTGTAGGTTCATTGGCTTCAATAAAAATTGAAAATGTTGTGTATTATAGTGCTAGTGTACGGGGTAATCACTAGTCAGCACGCACACAATGGGCCGAACAGCCTGTTTCCGTGCTGTATATCTAAACTAAACTAAACTGTACAAAGTCAGAGTCATGTCGGTGCTCCAATATGATGAGCATCACACTGGTAGCTTGCTGGTTGGGACTGATCTGTGTGCAACATAGAACTGCCATCTCTTCATGCCCTTCTATATCTAATTTGCACAGTAATTCCACTAATTACAATAGGTGGTGTGGGAGTGCTAATAAAACAATAATGCACATATACAAATGATCTCACAGCAGTCTGTAGCGCATGATGTACTGAACTGATTTCAATGCTCCATGATGAATAGAATAAGTGGTAGTTTACCGTCAACATCGTTTCTTATCAGATGGAGAGGAATCTTCACCACACACAAACGGTGGCGCAGTGGTAGATTTGCGGCCTCACAGCGTCAGAGATCCGGGTTTGATCCTGACTATGGTGCCTGCACACAGTTTGTACATTCTCCCTGTGATCGCGTGGGTTTTCTCCGGTTGTTTAGTTTAGTTTAGTTTAGAGATACAGTGCAGAAACAGTCCCTTCAGTCCACAGAGTGGGTGCCGACCATTGATCACCCCGTACACTAGCACTGTTCTACACACTAGGGGCAATTTAGAATTTTACCGAAGCCAATTACCCTACAAACCTGCACGTCTTTGGAGGGTGGGAGGAAACCGGAGCACCCGGAGAAAACCCACGTGGTCACAGACTCCGTACAGACAGCACCCGTAGTCTCAGGTGCTCTCCCACACCCCACTAGTGTACGGGGTGATTACTGGTCAGCACGGACTCGGTGGGCCCAAAGTCCTGTTTCAATGCTGTATCTTTAAAATCTAAAGTCTAAAGCAATTGGAACAAACGCACCTCAATGCAGAGAACTATTTCCTGCACACTTTCTCTGCTCCATTAATCGTACTTGAGAAAGACACAAAATAATGGAGTGGTAGAACTAATCGGTGGTGGACCTGTACAGAGACATCCAACAACAGACCTGGACATTAAGGACAAAGAACTGCAGATGCTGGTCAATCCAGAAAATGACACAAAGTGCTGGAGTTACTGAGCAGGTCAGGCAACATCGCTGGAGAACATGGACAGGTAGCTTTCTTCAGACCGATTGCAGGGGGGATGGGAAAGAAAGCTGGAAGAGAGAAGGGGCAGGGAAGATTGTTGAAGATAGGCCAGGGATAAAAAGACAGGTGTGAACCCAAAAGGATAAAGATTTGTGAATTGTGAAACTCAGGGATAGAAAAGTTGTAAATTGTGTAGGCGGTGGAAGGGATGCAGATTATAGTACTTGAGTATGACTTGATTATATTTATGTGTTGTATTAAATAATGGATGGTTTGCGTTTCACTATACTTAGGCACACATGACTATAATAAACCTAATTTTCAGGTACAACATAAAGTGCTGGAGTAACTCAGCAGGTCAGGCAGCATCTCAGGAGAACATGGATAGGTGAAGTTTCAGGTCGAGACCCTTTGTCGGACTGATTGTAGGGTCCCGACCCAACACGCTACCTATCCATGTTCTCCAGAGATGCTGCCTGACCTGTTCGTCTAACTTTGTGTCATTTTCTGGATTACCCAGCACCTGCAATTCTCTGTTCTTAATTTCCAGGTATTTTGGTGGATGTCTGTAAAGGTCCACCACCGATTTTCCGGCAACTAGTGATCCGGCATCTCCTTTAAACACGAAAATCAAGAGAGCGCAGTTGAAATCCCCCCCCCCCCCCCGCTGGAAGTCCCCCCGAAAATGGGGTGCTTAGGCCGCGTGAGGCGGCCAATGTCGACCTCATCGGGATTTCCGCGGCCGATCGGTGGGTCGAATTTGCAACCTGCATCCGTGGCTCTGAAACTCCGGCCCGGCTGAAGCCGGCAGATCCATTGCCATAACCAACTTTGCGGGCCGGTGTCTCGGCCCCTTGGCCGCCTAGATAGACCGTTCCGGTACCATTGGACTCCTCTCGGAGGCCGCGACCTCTGTTGGCCCACAAAACGCCCACAGCTCTGAAACCAAGGGTGCTGGAAAATCGGTGGTGGACCTGTCTATCCGACATGTCTACTAAGCCTGACCTCCGCAGGTCAGGCTAAGGCAGGCTACCTCCTGTTGTGAATGAGACGTGTATTTCACTCCCAGTAGGTTGAGGTGGACAGGAAGGCTGGACTTTCAACTTTCTTGTTGCTGCGATTCATTTAGACAACTAGCAAGCGTTTCCAGCAAAGCCAAGCTGTAGAACATGGGCCAAGAGTTTCAGTTTCCTTATTGGAAAAGTGGGGTAGATTTGGCAGGTCTGACTGACGGTCTGGATGTGATTAACGCACTTCCAAGTTAGAAGGTACATTTTGGCTGCAGGAAGAAAGAATGCAGAAGGATCCTGAAGCCGCCCTCTGCCATCGACTTGAGTTATAACTTGGTGGAAAATAACATCCTTTCTGATGTTTTGAATGATTCTTGGAAGCATATCCTTTGGAGAGAATTGTATTGTCATTTCAAATACAGAGATTACAGAGACTACCTCTCGGGAACTCAAAAGTTTTGTGATCTCTCCAATTAGAATGCAATTGAGCTGCTGGGTGTGAATAACTCTGTTTCAAAAGCTAAACCTTGCTTTGTTTAATCAAAAGATAACAGTTACAATTTAGTTTATTTCCAGGTGTTCGAGGTACAGTGAAAAGCTTTTGTTGCGTGCTATCCAGTCAGCGAAAGATAATACATGATTACAATCGGGCCATTTACAGTAGGCGGTAGGCGGCGCGACTCTCGTCAGCAGCGGCCTCTGCAGTCCGTCTGCGTTTTTATTATTTTATGTCTATGTTTTTATGTAGTTTTTGTTATTTTTTGTTGGGGTATGTGTGTGGGGGGGGGGGGGGGGTGTGGGGGGGGGGAGGGGGTAACTTTTAAATCTCTCCCTGCACGGGAGACCCGACCTTTTCTTTGTCGGGTCTCCGTTGTCGTTGGGGCTGCAACGAGGAGCGGCCTCCAACAGGAAGACCGGGGACTGTGGTGCCGACTACTCACCTCACCGTCGCGGAGCTGGCCGAGTCCAGAGCGGGTGGAGCTGTGGTGGACGCTGCTGCAACCCGACCCCCGGAGATTCGGTGGCTGCAACTGCGGGTCTGGCGGACGGCTACGGGAGCCCGCGGGTCCCTGGAGGGAGACCGCTTTTCGGGGCTTCCGCAGCGGCGACTTCTCCCGCCCGAGTTGCGGGGTTGAAGAGCTCCTGGAGCGGGGCCTTACAGCACCGCCCCGCGCAGCTTGGAATGGCGGCGGGTCTCTGCGAGCGCACGCCGGGGGCTCTAACACCAAGACCCGGTGCGCGACCTTGCATCACCCGGCATGGCTTTAATGGCTGCGGGACAATTCGCCATCGCCCGCCGGGGGCTTTGACTTTGACTCTGACATCGGGGGGGGGAGTGCAGTGGAGAGAGAAGTTTTTTTGGCCTTCCATCACAGCAATGTGATGGATGTTTATGTAAACTGTGTTGTGTCTTGGGTCTATTTGTTTGTAATGTATGGCTGCAGAAACGGCATTTCGTTTGGACCTCAAGGGGTCCAAATGACAATAAATTGAATTGTACAGTGTTTAGATACATCAAGGATTAATGTTTTGACTTGGGTATACGTGTAGGAAGAGTGTGTAGAGATTTCTGTTACTCCGCATATTTCATGTTCATAAATCATAGGAGCAGAAATAGGCCATTCGGCCCATCAAGTCTACTCCGCCATTCAATCGTGGCTGATTTATTTTTCCCTCTCAACCCCATTCTTCTGCCTTCTCCCCATAACCCTTGAAACCCGTACTAATCAAGAATCTGTCAATCTCCGCCTTAAAAATAGAAACATGGAAACATGGAAAATAGGTGCAGAAGTAGGCAATTCGGCCCATCGAGCCAGCACTGTCATTCAAGATGATCATGGCTGATCATCCAAAATCAGTACCCCGTTCCGGATTTTTCCCCATATCCCTCGGTTCCCTTCACCCTAAAGGGCCTGTCCCACTGTACGAGGTAATTTCGAGGTAATTCAAGAGCTCTCTCAAGTTTAAAAAAAACCTCAAACTCGTGGTAAGCACGTAGAATGTACGTAGCAGGTACATCTAACTAGTTCTTGAAAACACCCTTGGTCTCCACAGCCGTCTGTGACAATTAATTCCTCAGATTCACCACCCTCTGACTGAAGAAATTCCTCCTCATTTCCTTTCTAAAGGTATGTCCTTTAATTCTGAGGCTGTCCCCTCTGGTCCTGGACTATCCCACTAGTGGAAACATCCTCTCCACATCCACTCTATCCAAGCCTTTCACTATTCGGTAAGTTTCAATTAGGTGCTCCCTCATCAGAGAGCCATTGAGTAACACAATACAGAACCAGGCCCTTTGGTCCCTCATCCAAGATGCCACAACTTAGGTAGAAAGGAGCTGCAGATGCTGGTTTACACCGAAGATAGACATAAAATGCTGGAGTAACTCAACGTGTTAGGCAGCATCTCTGGAGAAAATAGGTTGTTTCGGGTCGAGACCCTTCTTCAGACTCCAATTAGCTGGTCTCTTTGCTCATGTTTTGCCCATATCCCTCTAAACCTTTCCCATACATGAACCTCTCCCAAGAGTCTTCTAAATGTTGTTATGTCATAGACACCAGGAATCAAGATGCTTGTTTACGAAAAATAGAGGCACAAACCAAGCACTTTAAACCTCATATTCATGCCACTTTAATTAAGTCAAGATCAAGGTTTCAGGGTCAGTTTATTGTCACATGTACCAATTAAGGTACAGTGACATTTGAGTTACCATACAGCCATACTAAGTGAAAAGCAACAAGACACACAGCCACATAAAATAAAATTTAACATAAACATCCACCATAGCAGCTCCCTACATTCCTCCTGCTGTCGGGGCTGTTGAACCATCTGCGGTCGGAGCCATCAAAGCTCCCGCAGCCAGCGATCCGAAGCCCTCGAGTCGGGGTGATCGAAACTCCCGCTTCGGGACGGTTGAAACTTAGAGCTCCCGAATCGGCCTCTATCCAGGGACCGCTGGCCCCATGATGTTAAAGTCCACAGGCCTTTATTTAGAGATACAGCAAGGAAACAGGTCCTTCGTCCCACTGAGTCCCCGCCGACCAGTGATCCCCACACACTAACACTATCCTACATACTCTAGGGACAATTTACATTTATATCAAGCCAATTGACCAACAAACCTGTATGTCTTGAGTGTGGGAGGAAACTGAAGATCTCGGAGAAAACCCACACAGTCACGGGGGGAACGTACAAACTCTGTCCAGACAGCACCCATAGTCGGGATCGAACCCGGGTCTCTGGTGCTGTAAGCGCTGAAAGGCAGCAGCTCTACTGCTGTTCCATCGTGCCGCCCACTTTTCATGCTACTTGTCATTCCACTTCATGCCCCTTTTCTCATTGTACGTTTTTACCTGCCTGACTGGTAGATTCTGATCTGCAGACAGAGTTGCCTAGACTTTTCATTGGCGGCACACTAGTACGTGCCCGGCCTCCTGTTCCCCAAAGCTTCTACAAGGCGGATGAGTTGGCCGGGTTGACTGAAGGCTTGACTAATGTGAGTGTCGGGCCGTTACTGAGTGGGAGCCCCATTCACCACATGGCCGATCTGCTCTGGACCTTTGTGAAGTGATCGACGCCAGCATTATCACCAGCTGCTTCTGCCTGATTGTCCATGACTGCCAAGGTACCTGGAAACATATGTGGAATCTCTCACCTGGCGATGACCATGGGGAATTGTCAACAGATCATCAAAGAACAATTTGCTTCGCTCTGCCATCTGCCTTTAGGACACCTGCAGTCACCACAAGCATAGGATCTACATTTCCATAGGCAACGCCTACCCACTACCTTTGTGTAAACAGCCTGTAATAGCAACATATGGGGATAGAATCATAGTTATAGAGTGATACAGTGTGGAAACAGACCCTTCGGCCCAACTTGCCCACACCGGCCAACATGTCCCAGCTACACGAGTTCCACATGCCCCCGTTTGGTCCATATCCCTCCAAACCTGTTCTATCCACGTACCTGTCTAACTGTTTCTTAAATGTTGGGATAGTTCCAGCCTCAACCACCACCTCTGGCAGCTTGTTCCATACACCGACCCCCCTTTGTGTGAAAATGTTACCCCTCAGATTCCTATTAAATCTTTTCCCCTTCACCTTAAACCTATATTTTCTGATCATCGATTTACCTACTCTGGGCAAGAGACTTTGAGCAGATACTCGATCTATTCCTCTGAAGATGATGAACACAAGACCATTCTTCTTAACCATCTCACTTAGTCACAACATAGGTTGGCAAGTTTTGACCTTTTCGTTTAGTTTAGTTTAGTTTAGAGACATAACTTGAAGACAGGCCCTTCGGCCCATCATCTCAGGAGTACATGGTTAGGTGATGTTTTAGGTCAGGACTGTACTTCAGACTGATTGCCAAACTAATTCTACATTATACCCATTCTTTTATTCTGGACGATTCCTTCGAAGGAATTGGTAACCAGAGTCCTCTTTAGACTTTAGAGATACAGCGCGGAAACAGGCCCCTCAGCCCACCGAGTCCTAACCAACCAGCTACCCCCATACACTAGCACTATCCTACACACTAGAGACAATTTCCAATTTTACCGAAACCAATCAAACCTGTACATCTTTGGGAGGAAATCGGAACACCCGGAGAAATCCCGGGGACAACGTGTAACCTCCATACGGACAGCACCCGTAGTCAGGGACAAACCCGGGTCAATGGCGCCGTAAGGCAGCAACTCTACCGCTGCGCAACTGTGCCGACCATATTGAGGTGTACAAGATCACGAGGGACATGGATAAAGTGAATGTTCACAGTCTTTTTCCCAGGGTAGAGGATTCTAAAACTAGAGGGCGGCGGCTCACGATCTTGCACATCTCAGTAAGGTCATGACCCACAAGGTCAGCAGAAGATCCCGATATTTTCTCTGGCTTCACTGACTGATGAGCAAGTGGCCCCGAATGTGGTTTGCAAGCGTGTGTACTTAATACTTAAACAGTTCGACCAGCCTTTGCTACACACTGCATGCTGAGTGGCATAAACGGATATTGCAATCATGAAGGCAGTTCCATTGCAATCTTGTATCGAAGCTCCTCAAGCTCTGGGTGAAGGGGAAGCCATATGAAAACACCAGAGGCACTGAACATGATGGGCTGGCCTGATGCACATTATTGTGGAGCCGCGGTTTAGAAAAAACCCTCTCGTTCCTTCAATCATTAATAACATGCGTTAGATTTGCACCGAGCTGATCTCCTTCAGAAATATTAACACCCCAGAGGGTGGCGGATAGTGAAGGAGTCTATTCCGCATCTTGCTCTGTGTCAATTAAGCATCTACACTGAACTGAGATGAGGAAAAACTTTTTCATACAGAGAGTTGTGAATTTGTGGAATTCTCTGCCTCATAAGGCAGTTGGGGCTGATTCACTGGACCTTTTCAAAAGAGCGTTAGATACTCAAGGGGTATGGGGAGAAGGTAGGAACGGGGTACTGATTGTGGATGATCAGACATGATCACATTGAATGGCGGTGCTGGCTCTAAGGGCCGAATGGCCTACTCCTGCACCTATTGTCTATGTATCTAATGACGGTGGTAACTTCAAAACCAACAATGAGCTGGAAAGTTTCAAGGGGAAACCATTTCTCCACTTGGTTGATGTTTCTGTTTCAAATGAGGGCATTCGTGTTATTCAAAACCCTCATGATCGAGCGCATCTCAATAAGGTCATACCTCACAAGGTCATCAGAAGAGGGTTTGACGAAGAACCATCCAGCTGCTTCTGATGGACCTCCTACTTCAGTCTGTTGCCAAAGACAGCAAACAATGATGTCAACCGGTCATTTCCCTTCACCGATGCTGCCTAACCTGCTGAGTTCCTCCAGCACCTTGTGTTTTAGTCAGCATTCCTGCGGTCTCCATGAGGGCCATCAATGTGTCAACTCCAGATACTTTAATAAAGCTCTAGTCTATGTGTTGTAATCATAGTCACGGAGTCATTGAGATGTACAGCATGGGAGCAGGCCCTTTGGCCCAACTTGTTCATGCTGACCAAAGTGACATATTGGGATAGTCCCGTCTGTCTGTAGTTGCCCCATATCCCTGTAAACCCTTCATATCCATATATCTGTCCAAAGATATTTAAAATTTCATGATTGTATCTGCTGGTATAGCTTCCTCTAGAAGCTCATGCCAGATACAGTCTAGTATCTGAGTGAAAATGTTGCCCTTGAGGTCCCTCTTAAAACCCTCCCCTCCGAAGCCTGTGCCCCGGGAGAAAGACTGTGCGCGTTCAATTTAGGCAAGCCCCTCGTGATCTTGTACACCTCATTGAGGTCATCCCTCTGCCTTGTACACTTTAAAGAAAAGAATTCCCAGCCATTCCAACCTCTCCCTATAACTCAAGCCCGCAAGCCCAAGTAACATCCTGATGAATCTCCTGTACTCTTTCCAACATAATCCTTTAGCCGGGAGAACAGAACTGCACAAATGTCATTTATTTTCGGATTTAACAGCATCGGAGACCCGGGTTCGATCCCGACCTCAGGTGCTGTCAATACAATACAATACAATACAATACAATACAATACAATACAATTTATTGTCATTTGAGCCTCAGTGAGGCTCAAACAAAATTCTGTTTCCACAGCCATACAAACAAAGACAATTTCCTAGACATACACACAATTTAATTCACACAAACATCCATCACAGTGAACCCACTGTGATGGAAGGCAAAGTCTTTTCTCTCCCCTGTTCTCCACTTCTCTCCCGATGTCCAAGCCCCAGGCGGGCGATGATAAGTCCCACGGCCATTTTAGGCCGTGCCGGGCGATTTACAACCCCGCTCCCGGTCCAAATGTCACAGAGTTGGAGCCCCCGGCGGGCGCTGGAATGTCCCACGGCCATGAAGCCGTGCCGGTCGTTCCAACCCCGCGACACGGGCTGAAGAAGTCGCGTTGCGGGAGCTCCGGGAAGCGGTCTCTCTCTCCCCCCGGACCCGCGAGCTCCCGATGTCCCAGTCCACCAAACCTGCGGCTGCGTTGCTGGAGCCTCCGAGCCCCAGGAGTCGAGTCGCAGCAGCGAGCCACCACCGCTCCCCACTCTCCGAGGCCGGCCAGCCCCACGATGGTGAGTAGTCCGCAGCTCCGCAGGACCGCAGCTCCGCAGCTCCGCAGTCTACCGAGCCCCCGGGTCGTTCAGGTTTGAGGCCGCTCCACGGTGCTAGGCCCCAACGACAACGGAGACCCGACAGGGAAAAGGTCGGGTCTCCCGGACAGGGAAGAGATTCTAAACGGTTTCCCCCTCCCCCCCCCCCCGCCCCCCACATATACACATTTAAAACTAGTATCAAAAAACACCAACACTACATTTAACTAGACAAAAAATAAAAAAAGACAGACAGGCTGTAGGGGCCGCTGCAACGGGTGAGTCGCGCCGCCAACCAAGACATGTGGAATTTGCACGTTCTCCCTGTGACCGCGTGGGTTTCCTCCGGGTGCTCCGGTTTCCTCCCACATCCCAAAGACGTGCAGGTTTGTAGGTTAATTGGCCCTCTGTAAATTGCCTCTAGTCTGTAAGCAGTAGATGTGAAAGTGAATTAAGATAGAACTAGTGTGAACCGGTGAACGATGGTCAGCATGGACTCAGTGGGCCGAAGGGCCGGATAACATGTTGTATCTCTAAACTAAACAAAACATGGATAGGTGACGGTTTGGGTCGGGGCTCTTCTTGAGTATCGTGCTTGGAAGACTAAAGTTTGCTATCAAAGGAACACTTACCATTGACTTATTTTCCATTTGATTTGTTGCCGTGTCATTTCGACCATTTGATATTCTCTTAATTCCTTCCCATGATGACTTCAACCTCCAGATATGATTCTGGGTCCCCTTCCAATCTCCCCTCTACAGCCCCAAACTCAGATTGGTATCTCAACTAGACTTGGGGGTAAAGCAAATCTCCAGAGGCAGATCATTCCAAATGTTTTAATTCTCCTGACTCCAGTCTTCAAATGAGATTTATTGTACTTATTACATTTATAACCTTGTCTATAACGTTCTGCGTGTTTCAAATTTCAGACGGAAATTAAATAACCCATTGCAAATAGGTGCGCACGCCACTTTATTTGATCGTTATTTGTGAATTATAATTTTTTTAAATATCATCCGCACATTTTATGAATTTTGGAAGTTATTTTGTTAAGAGTTCTGATTAAAAGAGCACCTTCTCCATTAAAAAAGCACTTGGCAAACTTTTTTCCTGTGTTGCCAAACACTACGACTCAAAGATACAAATCATGTCAGACATATAATTGCACTACAAAAGTGTAATTTGGATTTAAAGATGAATGTCTGTTTCATTGAACCGCCTCCCATCCCACAAAGACAGTGTGTCTTTAAAGTGTTTCAAGTGGTTCTTAACCACTTAACTGCCAGGTTGACACAAACATTACGATTTTGATGCTACAGCTCTCATTAAGTGCACATTTTGATCAGAGCTGCTTCAGACATGTGCGTTGTGAAACAGACTGAGGCGTCACATGTAGACACAAAGAACTGCAGGTGCAGTAACCTTGGGTCGAACACAAAGTGCTGGAATAACTCAGTGGGTCAGGCAGTATATCTGGAGGGTTGGCAACCTCTCCAGATATACTGTGTGGTAGAGTTTGACATAAAAAGCTGGAGAAACTCAGCGGGACAGGCAGAATCCTTGGGTGATGTTTCGGGTCGAGACTCTTCTTCAGGGGTAGAATTGCTGCCTTATAGCGCCAGAGATCCAGTTCCAATCCTGACTATGGATGGTGTCTGTACGGAGTTTATACATTCTCCCTGTGGCCGTGTGGGTTTTCTCCAGGTGCTCCAGTTTTCTCCCACACTCAAAAGACATACAAGTTTGCAGTAAAAATATGGGATAGAGTGTTACTTAAACTTGGCGCCACAAACTATTATAGGTCAGTGAAATGGAGATTTCCTATTCTCCTCTCCCCAAGATACCACAACCCATATCACATTCTGCAGCATCTTTTATGAATATTTACTTTGTGTTCTACAATTTGTTGATCTGGGGCGGTATGTCTTGCCTTGTGGTATCACGGAGACAATGCATGTAAAGGAGAACAGAGATCCAGAGTTAAAGAAGGGTCTCGACCCGAAACGTCATCCATTCACCTTCTCCAGGGATGCCGCCTGACCCGCTGAGTTAATCCACGACTTTGTGTCTTTTCCAGAGTTGAAGTAGACTTTTGATTACATAGCTTTGTAATTATTATTCATTGGTCTGAAAGTGTTAAAATCACTTCAGACTTTAGATTTTACTTTAAACTTTAGAGATACGGCGTGGAAATAGCATAGGCCCTTCAGTCCTCCAAGTCCGTGCCGACCAGCGATCCCCATACACTAGCACTATCCTACACACTACGGACAATTTACAATTTTTACTGAAGCTAATTAACCTACAGGCCTGTACGTCTTTGGAGTGTGGGAGGAAACCGGAGCACCCGGAGAAAAGCCACACAGTTCACAGGGAGATCGTACAAACTCCGTACAGACAGCACCCGTAGGATTGAACCCAAATCCCTGGTGCTTTAAGGCAGCAACTCTACTGCTGCGCCACCGTGCCGCCCTATGTTTTCACACTTCTTGAGCTTTATTAATACTTTTCTCTCCTTACGCCTCTGATGGTGAAGAAGGGTGTCATGTTCCTGCACATAGAGCCATAGTGTCGTAGAGTCATAGAGTGATACAGTGTGGAAACAGGCCCTTTGGCCCAACTTGCCCATACCGGCCAACAATGTGCCTGCTACACTAGTTCTACCTGCCAGCATTTGGTCCATATCCCTTCAAAGCTGTCTATCCATGTACCTGTCTGTTTTTTAAATGTTGGGATAGTCCCAGCCTCAACTACCTCCTCTGGCAGCTTGTTCCATACACCTACCACCCTTTGAGTGAAAAGGTTGCCCCTCAGATATAGATTGCTCATTCATAGTTAGTCTTCAAACATTACACAAAGAGTTTCCATCAGACATTACACAATCATGTTTGAATAAATGTAACCTAATTTGCCTTTTAGAAAATGGGGGAGTGTGTGTCACTGCCAATGTACGCTCCCACCCTGCTCGTATCAAGTAAACAAACAGAAAAATACAAGGCATACATTTAACATATCCCCAACTTGAATCTGACTATATGTTTCTGGATCATGAGGTTAAAATGATCCCTTAAGGCATATACAATGAGACTTGTCAGGTGATATGGTAGTATTGAGACCTGCAAGACTGCAGATGATGGAATCTAGAACAAAAGCCAAACAGATAGAAACATTAAAAAGTAGGTGCAGGAGTAGGCCATTCGGCCCTTCGAGCCAGCATCGCCATTCAATATGATCATGGCTGATTATCCAAAATCAGTACCCTGTTCCGGCTTTTTCCCCATATCCCTTGATTCCCTTAACCCTAAGAGCTAACTCTCTCTTGATGCTGCCGCAGCATTTTGTGTCTGTTAGAAGAACTCAATGGGTCCATTTCCATCAGTAGGGCCCCAACCTGAAACATCATCTGAGAGCGTAATACATCGGAGCAGAATTAGGCTATTCGGCCCATCATGTCTGCTGCCATTCAGTACTGGCGAATCTATCTGTCCATCTCAACCCCATTTTTCTTTATTCTTCCCGAAACCTGCCAACTAAAACTATCCAATGACTTGGCCTCTGTGGCAATGAATTTCGTAGATTCACTGCCCTTTGGCTGAAGAAATTCCTCCTCATCTTCTTTCTAAAGGTACATCTTTTATTTTGAGGTTTTTCCCCCTTGTCCTGGACCCTCTACTGGAAACATCCGCTCCACATCCACTCTATCCAGGCCTTTCATGAAACATAGGTTTCAATGAGATCTCCCCGTCATCCTTCCAGCGAGTACTAGTCCAGAGACATCACACATTCATCATACATTAACACAATTCATTCTTGTAAGCCTCCTCTGGACCCTCTCCAACGCCAGCACGCCCTTCCTCAGATATGAGGCCCAAAACTGTTCACAGTATTCCAAATGTGGCCTGACCAGCGCTTTATAAAGTCTCATGATTACATCCTTAAAGATGCTGCCTCTCCCGCTGAGCTCCTCCAACACTTTGATTTTTTTACTGTGGTTAGTTATGCTGGCAGCCAGGAACTCTATCACCATGTCGAAGTGGTTTTGAATCTATTGTTTCTAAGAACAACTGGTTAACGTCCAGTAAGACCATGTGTGTGACTTCTACAGAAAATAGATAGAATCGGAAATGTTCCAAGGGAGCTCGCGGCTGTAACAGCTGGGTATTAACTTGCTGAACCTTGAGGAAACCTTCACCGTGCCAATTCCAAAGGGCACCACAGTGGCACAGCTGGTAGAGCTGCTGCCTCACAGCGCCCCAGACCCGAGTTCGATCCTGACCTTGGCGCGGAGTTTGCATGTTCTTTCTGTGATACGTGGGTTTTCTCTGGGTGCTCCAGTTTCCTCCCACATCCCAAAGACGTGTACGTTTGTAGATAAACTGTCCCCCTGTAAATTGGCCCTACTGTGTAGGGAGTGGATGAGAAAGTGGGATAATGTAGAAACTAGTGTGAACGGGTGATCGATGGTCAGTTGAAGGGCCTGTTTCCATGCTGTATGTCTGAACTAAACACTTATTTAAGGCACCTGCATAATCTTTGCATTCTCTCCTGCGAAACAACACTGGAAAGTTAAACTAATGACACAACTGGGATCATGTAAAGCTAATCTCTTCTTGTTAGCTTCATTACTTAAAATGAAAGGATTATATTGCAAAGTACCTAGATTTCATGCACAATATATTTTGCCTGACTGCAAGCCCATATAAATGCATATTTAAATCCCTGACCTAAACTGCTGAGAAATCCAAAGTAATATAGTTTCTATTTGTGTGGCAAAGAATGAGTGCATTTTCTTTGCTGAAGTTGCCTAGAATGGGTCTAGCTTAGATGGGGCATCGTGGTCAGCATGGGCGAGTTGGGCCAAAGGTTCTGCTTCTGTGTTGTATGACTCTACGTGCCATTACCACGTATCTAAACCCAGGAAACCTGCCATAGAGCGTGGGAACAGGCCCTTCGGCCCAACCTGCCCACACTGACCAACATGCCCCATTTGCACTCGTCCGATCTGCCTGCATTTTCCCCACATCCCTCAAAACCTGAGGAATGTTGAACAAATGTTAAACAAAACTGAAGCACACACGATTGAGGTTTACATGCTCGTCCGACTTGCCCGTGTTTGGCCCATATCCCACCAAACCATTCCTATCCATGTACCTGTCCAAATGTCTTCAAAATTTGGAGGACAAGGTTAAAATTTCAGCCATGTTAAACAAGCAATGTGTTCACAAAATAACTGGGAGTTTGAAAATTCTTGACACATATCCAAATGTTATTAATTTTCCAAATGTATAAATGTTTTATACATGTTTATACATATCTTGACAAGTCGGCTTCAATACAAAGTATTATTTTCTGGGTTTGACTCTGTATTGGGCTAACGTATGTTAATTAATTAGTAGCTGATGTTTCTGCATAAACTCTTCAAAAAATATCAAACCGATTTCTGCCCGATATGTTTTTTCCCCTTCACTTTCCCCTCATTTAAAAGGGTTAGTTCCTTGGTGAAGATTCCAATGTCTTTAAGCCCTGTCCCACAGTACGAGTTCATTCCAAGAGTTCTCCCGAGTATGCCTTGATTCGAACTCGGAGATTTACGGTAATGGCCACTCGTCGGTACTCGGGGCTCTCGTGGACATTTTTCAACATGTTGAAAAATCTTCATGAGTCTTCCCGTGCTTACCTGCCGTTAGCGAGTCTTCCCGAGTACCTGCCGTTAACATTATGAGCCGCTAAGAGACATCCCCGAGCTCCGACGTACCCGCTACGTTCATTCTCCGTGCTTACCACGAGTTTGATTTTTTTTAAACTCGGGAGAGCTCTTGGAATGAACTCGTACAGTGGGACTAGGCTTTAACGCTATCCTACACACTTGGGACAAGTTCCACTTTTTAGTGAAGCCAATTAACCTACAAACCTGTACGTCTTTGGAGTGTGAGAGTAAACCGGAGCACCCGGAGAAAACCCTCAGGGAGAACGTACAAACTCTATTTGGACGGTAGACAAAAAAGCTGGAGAAACTCTGCGGGTGAGGCAGCATCTATGGATCTCGACCCGAAATGTCGCCTATTCCTTCGCTCCATAGAGGCTGCCTCACCCGCTGAGTTTCTCCAGCTTTTTTGTCTACCTTCGATTTTTCAAGCATCTGCAGTTCTTTCTTAAAAAACTCCATAAGGACAGCACCCATAGTCTGGATTGAATCTAGGTCTCTGGGACTGTTTGACTGCAGTTCCATTGCTGCGCCACTGTGCTGCCCAAATGAGACTTTGTGTATACGATCATGAGGGGAATAGATGGGGTGAATGCAAGTGTTTTTCAGCAAGAGTTGGGGAATCAACAACCAGAGGAATTAGGTTAAGGTGAGAGGGGCAAGAATATAGGAATCGGAGGGGCAACGTTTTCAATCAAGGTGGGTAAATGGAACAGGCTGTCACAGGAGGTAGTTGAGGCAGGTACTATAAAAGCATTTAAAAACAGGTTAAAAAGACACAATGTGCTGGAGTAACTCAGTGGGTCAGATAGCATCACCAGAGAGCATGGATAGGTGACGTTTTGGGTCAGGACCCTTCTTCGGAGATGCTGTCTGACCTGCTAAGTTACTCCAGTTTATTGTGTGCATCTTCGGTTTAAACCAGCATCTGCAGTTCCTTCCTACATAAATAATTATATGTGCAGTTTAGTGTCCTTATCTTTGCTAAATACTGACAAAAGATGATTAAGCCCCATGTGCGTAGAAACAAAATCAGTTGTTTCTTTTTGTAATGGGCTGGTGGGATATTGTAAACTTTTGAATTGGTTCCAGAAGCTGCCTTTTACTTGGGGTTACCAGTTTTAGGCCCAGCACTTTGAAGGATTGTGTAGTTTGCCACAGAGACCTTGGGAAAATGTAAATACTGACAAGGGATAAGCTATTGTTTTCATTCCAGGCTTTTGCTGTTTTTAAGTTATTTGAAAGGCATTCTGCTCGTCGTTCTGTGGTGTGCTGCTCATATTTGGATATCGTTCAGCTCACAAAGTTGAAGTTTAACTCGTTCAAGATAATGGAAGCAGTTGGGCTTTGAGGAGTCAAAGGAGTAGATTTACTCCTTATTACGGTTCAGGTTTTGGATTAGCTTCGTGTTTATCATAGTCACGTGCACCAAGGTCTTTAATTTATCAAACGTAGCCATGCACGTACTGCACAATCATAAGGCCATAGTCACAAGTGATAGGAGCTGAATTAGACCATTCAGCCCATCCAGTCTACTCCGCCATTCAATCATGTCTGATCCAGCTCTCTCTGCTAACCCCATTCTGCTGCCTTCTCCCCGTAACCCCTGACAGAAAATGCTTTTCTATCCAACGTTGTGGGGAGAGAGGGATGAGAAATGAGGAAACACGGAACTGTAGATGCCGGTTTACAACAAAAGATACAAAGTTTCCAGAATCTCTGGGAACTTGGATAGGTCATGTTTTTGGGGGCTTCAGACTGCTAAATCCAAATCTCTCCTCATTTCTTGATGATAAATAAGTATATTTACTTAACAATTGTGTTCTAATCCCATATAAGACATAATTTGACAGGTCCTTGCTATGCAGAAGGTAGAACATATGGCAGAGACAGGCCCTTCAGCCCGCATTATCTGTGCTGAACATGATGCCAAGTTAAAGGTGTCAGGGATTACGGGGAGAAGGCAGGAGAATGGGGTCGAGAGGGAAAGATAGATCGGCCATGATTGAATGGAAGAGTAGATTTGATGGGCCGAATGGCCTGATTCTGCTCCTAGAATTTGTGAACTTGTGAACTTAAACTAATCTCCTCTGCCAACGTTTTTCCCCACCCCCCACTCCAGTCAGTCTGAAGAAGTGTCCCGACCCAAAACGTCCCCTATCCATGTTCCCCAGAGACGCTGCCTGACCCGCTGAGTTACTCCAACACTCTGTGATTAGACTTTAGCGATACAGCTCAGAAACAGGCCCGTCTTTGATGGGAGAGGAGAAGCAGACCGGGATGCGGCCTGTCCGTTCGGGAAGGAGCGGTGTTTATCCGGAGCCAGCACCTATTATCTGGAGCAATCGGAAACCAGGACTCCTCCTGAGGGAACATCCATGTTGATGTTTATGTCAATAGCTTCTTATATGGGAAGGAATAGAGTCAGTTGTTGCAACCAAGGGTCAGCGTGGCAGTAAGCAGCTGCCTTTGGAGGCATTTTACCCAGCGCATAAATCCCAATTATTAGAAAAATAAGCCTTAATGTCGAACAATTCAAGAGTTTAAACCATTTAAAGTTAAATTATGTCTCTCAGGCAGTTCCTTGTATTTATAAGGTTCTGTCATTTGTATTTATAAAACTATGAATTTAAATTTAGTACTATAGCTTTGTTTGAATTAGGTACAGATGTAGCCCTGAATTATGGACTGTAATTCATTCTGACTGGAACCAATAAATCACTTGGGTGATGCCTTTAATGCGAAGGACTTATACTTTATGTTTAGTTTTAATAGTTGTGATTCATTCAGCCACACAACTGTATTGTAAATGTAACAGTGTTACCCTATTTATCTTCAGCACAACATAATATTTAAAGATTAGCTATAAAAGTTGAAATACAGGGATATTTACAAAGTCAAAATGTTAAATTTGTAACCAGATTTGTCCTTCAAATTGAAAATATTAGACATTTGACAATAGACAATAGGTGCAGGAGTAGGCCATTCGGCCCTTCGAGCCAGCACCGCCATTCAATGTGATCATGGCTGATCATCCCCAATCAGTACCCCGTTCCTGCCTACTTCCCATATCCCCTGACTCCGCTATTTTTAAGAGCCCTATCTAGCTCTCTCTTAAAAGCATCCAGAGAACCTGTCTCCACCGCTCTCTGAGGCAGAGAATTCCACAGACTCACCACTCTCTGTGAGAAAAAGTGTTTCCTCATCTCCGCTCCCAATGGCTTACTCCTTATTCTTAAACTGTGGCCCCTGGTTCTGGGCTCCCCCAACATCGGGAACATGTTTCCTGCCTCTAGCGTGTCTAAACCCTTAACAATCTTATATGTTTCAATGAGATATCCTCTCATCCTTCTAAACTCCAGAGTGTACAAGCGCAGCTGTTCCATTCTCTCAGCATATGACAGTCCTGCCATCCCGGGAATTAAGCTTGTAAACCTACGCTGCTCTCCCTCAATAGCAAAAATGTCCTTCCTCAAATTAGGGGACCAAAACCGCACACAATACTCCAGGTGTGGTCTCACTAGGGCTCTGTACAACTGCAGAAGGACCTCTTTGCTCCTATATTTGATTCCTCTTGTTATAAAGGCTAACATGCCATTCGCTTTCTTCACTGCCTACTGTACCTGCATGCTTACTTTCATAGACTGATGAACAAGGACCCCCAAATCCTGTTGTACTTCCCCTTTTCCAAACTTGACGCCATTTAGATAGTAATCTGCCTTCTTGTTTTTGCTACCAAAGTGGATAACCTCACATTTATCCACATTAAACTTCATCTGCCATGCATCTGCCCACTCCCCCAACCTGTCCAAGTCACCCTGCATTCTCATAGCATCCTCCTCAGTTAACAATATTAACTGAAAAGCTCCACTATTTAAATGTTGGCACTGTGTTTTCTTGATTTTTTTTTCCAATTTCTTTGGCTTTCCCACCACTGGACCATCCCAACTCAGACCCCTGACACAGACTGCTGGCGTAACGCAGCTGGTCAGGCAGCATCTCTGGCAAAAAGGAATAGGTGACATTTTGGGTTGAGACCCTTCTTAAGACTGAGTCAGGGGAGAGTGAAACTAGAGGCATGTAAAGGGTACAGAATAAATCAGAGCTGGCACCGATGGCCAAGGAGCCCACGATGGTCCATTGACCCCAAGAACAGTATAGACTGCCTGCATTAGGATACCCATCCCCTCTGGTGCCCGCTGGAAATTCGTGGTTGAGCCGCTGCCACCCAGCGCCAGAGACCCGGCTTCGATCCTGACCTCGGGTGCTGTCTGTGTGGGGTTTGCACGTTCTCACTGTGACAGCGTGGGTTCTCTCCGGATGCTCCACTTTCCTCCCATATGGCAAAGACGTGCAGGTTTGTAGGATAATTGGTCTGTGTAAAATTGCCCTCAGTGTGTAGAGTCAAAGAGTCACGACCTTGCCAACCAATATACCCCATCTACACTAGTCCCATTTACCCGCGTTAGACCCATATCCCTCTAAACCTTTGTTGAAGAAGGAACTTCAGATGCTGGAAAATCGAAGGTAGACAAAAGTGCTAGACAAAACTCAGCGGGTGCAGCAGCATCTATGGAGCGAAGGAAATATGCAACGTTTCCTATTTCCTTCCCTCTAAACCTTTCCTGCCGTATACCTGTCCAAATGTCTTTTACATGTTGTTATGGTACCTGCCTTATCTACCTCCTCTGGCAACTCATTCCATATACCCACCACCCTCTGTGCACTAAAGGTTGCCCTTCAGTTTCCTTTAAATCCCCTCTCAACTTAAAACAATGTCCTCTGGGTCTTGATTCCTTTACCATGTGTTTGTACGTGAGTTTGTTCGCTCTCCCAGTGACCACGTGGGCTTTCTCTCAGTGCTCAGGTTTCTTCCCATAATCCAAAGATGAATAGGCTTGTAGGTTAATTGGTTTTGATAAAATTGTAAATTGTCCCCAGTGTGTATAATCGTGTTAGTGTACGGGGTGATCGCTGGTCAGCACAGACTCGTTGGGCCAAAAGGCCTGTTTCCACGCTATATCTCTAAAGTCTAAAAGTCTAAAGGTACTATAACAACCTTTAAAAGATATTTGGACAGGAGCATGTACATGGAAAGTGTGTGTGCTAATGGACGAGTTGGGGCAAAGGGCCTCGTACTATCTTTAATCGGACTTTACAGCACTAAACGTTATCCCATTTAACCTGAATCTGTACACTGTGGACAGCTTGAGTGTCTGGAACATGCTGCCGTGGATGATGGAGGAGGCAGATACGAGAGTGGTGTTCAGGAGGGCTTTGGATGGGACATGGATATGCAGGGAATGGAGGGGTATGGATTGTGTGCAGTTGGTCTTGGAATCATGCACAGGTATTGTGGGGCAAAGGGTGTGTTGTTCTACGGTCTATGGTCGATAATAAACACTTTGTGCTCTGTTCAATGTAGGACAGGTGCGCATTAAAAATCTCGCTTGCAGGCGCATCCTTTGAATTGGGGCTGGCAGGAGGGTGAACCAAAAAATGGGCCCAGGTGTAAATACGGAAAATTAATGCAACCCTTCTGGTGTCTGCCAAAACCACTTGTTACAGAGGAGCAGATGAAAAGAAACCTTACTTCAGTCCAGATTTCAATTATTAAAACGAGCAGATGGTCACCTCTTAAACTGTTACGCAGGGGCCTTTACAGCAGTAACTTGACTTACAGTAGGAATTCTCTGGTTGCTTTCACAATTTCTGTATTTCTGTCACCATCGAGTTCCAAGCTGAATGAGTGGTTGGCATGTATGACACTGATTCATCTTCATGCTTCTCAAATCCATCGGCAAAACATCAAATGGTGCAGGAACTCAGCGGGTCAGGCAGCATCTGTGGAGGGAATGGACGGGAGACGTTTCCAGACCTGGAACGTGGATGATCAGCCATGATCGCAGTGAATGGCGGTGCTGGCTCGAAGGGCCGAACGGCCTACTCCTGCACCTATTGTCTATTCCCTTCATAGATACTGTGTGTAGGAAGGAACTGCAGATGCTGGTTTAAACCGAAGATAGACACAAAAAGCTTGAGTAACTCAGCAGGACAGGCAGCATCTGTGGAGAGAAGGAATGGGTGATGTTTTGGGTCGGGGTCCAGTCTGAAGAAGGGTCACCTATTTCTTCTCTCCACAGATGCTGCCTGTCCTGCTGAGTTGCTCCAGCATTTTGTGTCTATCTTCCCTTCATAAATCCTGCCTGACCCACTGAATTTAAAAATGAACCATTTATTGAAGATCTGGGCTTTAATAGAAATCCTTGGCACCTATTCCTTTTCTCCAGAGATGCTGCCTGACCCTCGGACTATCTTTGATCGGACTTTACTGGCTTTATCTTGCACTAAACGTTATTCCCTAATCCTCCATGTTAAAATGTTCTCAATGGCTGGATTGTAATCATCTATTGTCTTTCCGCTGACTGGATAGCACACAAAGAAAGCTTTTCACTGTAACTCAGTATATGGGACGATAAACGACACTGAACTGAGTTAGTCCGGCATTGTGTCCATCTTGCCTGTCTTTGACCTCCATCATGGTCTAGGTGCAAGGCACAGCACACATAGAGTCGTAGACCCTATGGAGAACTTCAATGCTGTCTATGCAGTCCCGAAACGGCATCTGTCCATGGATACTGCCTGATACACTTTCTTCCAGCACTTGTTCCAGATTCCAGCATCTGCAGTTACTTGTGTCACTGTATCTCATGGACTTGGTCACAATTTACAATTTCATCCAAGGCAAGAAGCTGTTTTTTCTACATTGGCAGAAACCTGAGCACTGAGAGAAAGCCCACGTGGTCATTGGGAGAGCGAACAAACTCACGTACAAACACATGGTAAAGGAATCAAGATCCAGAGGTGTTGCAAGGAGGAGAAAGTGACAACAAACTGGCTACAGATTGCAGGCTGACACCATGTATTGAGTTGTCCAGCATGAAAGGCTCAATAGAAAATGTACACTGGAGACAAATAATGCTCTGAGCTGTGATATGGTGTGTTCCAAATAGAATGATTTGATGATGAACCTACTCATTACACCATCAGAACATGCAGATTGTTATATTAACAGCTACTGTTATCATTGGGGTAACTCAGCAAGCCAGGCAGTATCTCAAGAGAACATGGATAGGCGACGTTTCAAGTCGGGGCCTTCTGAAAGATCCTCATAGAGTTATAGAGAGTCACAGAGTGATACAGTGTGGAAGCAGGCCTTTCTGCCCAACTTGCCCACACCGACCAACATGTCCCAGCTACACTAATCCCACCTCCCACGTTTGGTCCATATCCTTCCAAACCTGTCCTATCCATGTACCTGTCTAACTGTTTCTTAAAGGTTGGGATCGTCCCAGCCTCAACTACCTCCTTTTGGCAGCTTGTTCCATACACCCACCACCCTTTCTGTGAAAATGTTACCCCTCAGATTCCTATTAAATATTTTCCCCTTCACCTTAAACCTACTATGTCCTCTGGTCCTTAATTCAACTACTCTGCGAAAGAGACTCTGTCCATTTACCCAATCTATTCATCACATGATTTTATACACCTTTATAAGATCACCCCTCATTCCCCTGTGCTCCAAGGAATAGAGTCCCAGCCTAGCTCACACCCTCTAACCCTGGCAATATCCTCGTCCTAACCCGAAACATCACCTATTCATGTTCTCCTAAGATGCTGCCTGCAGGACCGCATTTACCTATAAGTTAGGCAAGCTTAAACTTAGGGCCTCGAGGTCTAGGGGGGCATCGCAGAGCCGGATTTACCACTAGGTTTCATAGGCTGAAGCCTAGGGCCTCGAAATCTAGGGGGCCTCCGGCCAAGGCAGGACACCTACCATTCAACTCTGGGCGGCCCCCCCACTCTATCTCTGTCACTCTCCGTCTCCCCCCGCTATCAGTGTCCAGGCCGCCTGCCTCCGCACGCTCCTCATCCGCCGGCACGGCAGGCCGCCTTGCACATGCGCACTGCTACGGCCTGCACGTCCTCCCACTGCACATGCGCACAACCACGGCCCGTACATCATCGGCCGCCCTGCGCATGCGCACTGCAACAGCAACTGGTCGGCGCTGGGTACTTTCTCCCTTGCTTTGAATTGTGGGAGATTTGGCCGCCATGGCTGTCCAGTCGCTGCCTCGCCGCAAGCGCTGAAAACCAACGCGGAGGGGGCCTCACAAGTGGAACAGCTTAGGGCCTCTCTTCATCTAAATCCGGCCCTGGCTGCCTGGCCTGCTGAACTACTCCAGCACTTTGTGTCTTATTTTGTAAACCAGTATCAGTGCAAATTGCTCGTTCTAAGCTTCCCCCAGTCAAAAATCACTGAGTGTTGCACTTGCGCATCTAAACTTTATTTTGACAAAACACAATTACAGTTCCCACTATTGTACCTAACCACCGCGGGTTCGATCCTCGTATCTCCCTGATCAAGCCCTCTTGGCCTCGCTCAAACAGAGACACTCCAGAAGGTCACGCAATCCTAAGCGTTCTCCCAGAAGATCGACACATGACCTCGTGGTAGTGGACTTTTATAGGTCCCCGGACCTCGAGGAGCCGAACCACATGGGGGTGGTCTCTTTACATTCCAATAACAAATATCGATTATCCCCATACATGACAGATATTTCTATAACCCAATAATACAGTGGCTAATACATTGTATTCAAACAGTGTTTCTCAGAGGAAACGGACATTGCAACATGTGCAAGAATACCAGACAAGGCTCAATACTTAATCCAATCAACATCCAGCAAAGTAAAGCTTTGCAACAATATTTACAATGTTTATGTCTGGTTTGCATTCATCTAATCCATTCTATGCATTTTGTACCTAATTGTCAGGGTCTGCAGATGTTCCCATTCTCTTCCTGCTGCTCTGATCTAGGCTCTAGCCAAACCAGCACCATTCTGCAGCTTGTCCCATTTCTACAGAGAGCACTTTTAAATTGACCAAATGGCTTAGCAGCCCAGAAGCCTATACTCAATTTTAGTGTCCTAGCCTCTCCCATTTGGCCAGGGTTAACATTCCTTCCTTTTATCATATATGATAAACCATCATTTATGATAACCAAGTAGTCAGATAATCAGATAACCAGATATACATATGTGTGTCTATTACATTCTCCATCTATCAACAACACAAGACGATGATGGTTCTTCCCAGAATCTTGTCAAGCTTCCCGAGTTTTCGTGGGCGTAGCTTCACAATTTCTGTCTGATGAGTCTTCACCTCCTGAGTTTTCGTGGGCGCGAATTCCCTCCATCCGTGTTGTTGCCCATTCTTCCATCCCTTTCCATAGTCAAACCTATAACCTATAATTCCTGAAAAACTTGGGACAAAGCAAGTTACCATTCATGCACCAATGCTTCCCCATACATTCACTGTAATTCTGCAATACTATCCCTTTTCCATTCTGCTTTATTATATCCTGATCTATCACTGTATTCCTCTTATTATTCTGCTCTAATATATTCTCTGTACTATCCTAGGATCAACACTAATCAGCCCTCTCCATATTCATATGGTTATAATATGTATATCTGATGATGGTTTCTCATATAAATTTCAGCTGCGTTCAGTCCAGATTTCCCTACAGGCGTGACTCTTATTTAAAGCAAACCATGATGAATATTTCAATTTAACCAAATTCAGTCTCAGCCTTCAATTTACTATTTTAATTTTCAGTGTCCACCTCATCCTTCTCATTCCACAGCATTGTGGTCGATAACACAATTCCATTCCAATTCCTGTGGAATTCCCAGTTGTTCAAATGTAAACAATCAATTTCCATATGTTGTCAATTCTATCATAAATCCAATTAAGAATGCCAATTCTAGGGCCATTTTATTTCCACCTTTATAATAGAAGCCGCTTTACCATCAAGGGTTAAACAATTTAGATCCATCGGTCAAATACATAGACTCTGATATCTCCACACCCATTCAAGTTTCTCCTTCTAATTCAATAGACTTCTCCTCCAGTACTTCTTCCTTAGTATGTTGGCTCGGCTCCCAGTCCATAGGGGTTCTCTTATACTAGTTTCCCAACCACTGAGTAATTTATAGTCTGGTCTCTTAAAGGGAGGTCCTGCTGTTCACAGTTCCTCTTTTGACCATTTCCAATTCCAACTCTCATGTTCCCTGAATAATTTCCATGTTACCAGATCCTCCCAAGTTCCATCCTTCCTGATGTTCTCTGAATAGTCCTTCCCATCTTTGGCTGCCTGTCTGGGGATGAGACAATAACATTATCAATTAATAATCAAATATCCCTAAGCCAAATCTCACAAGTCAGTTCCAAATCTCAAATTTTAAAGTCCCTCCAATTCATTACCATACAATTTAGAGACCGAATTCAAAATTTTATAAATTTATTTCTAATAATCATAATTTAGTAAGTGTTTTACCCCAAACCACAGAGGAACCTTTTATTCAAATTCATTTCTTCAAAGTGGAACTTGCTCCAATAGTCGTTGTAGGTAGTCGCCGTTGTTTCTCTAGGAAAGATTAGATAGTGTTACTCTCCTTTCCTTTACCGGCGTCAAAGGCTAGATGATGTTAAAGTTGGGCACTAGGGTAGGTCTTCTTCTTCTTCTCTGATGTCAGTTTCAAGGGAGTAGGGATACTGAGGAGCAGCTTTCTCTATCTGTTGGCCTTCCCAGAATTGTCTTAAAGGGACAGGACATTATCATTTCCTCCTGCTTGTTGATTTCTGTTTATGGGGAGCTACATTACCTGTGCTGTCTTCTGCCCGTTCTCAAGGGGTTTGTATAGTTTATTCCTATTACAGATTTTTGTCCATCCAGTGGCCAAAGTTTGCTTCTCAAAACTCCATTTAATTCTCCAGATAATCCTCTTGATCTGTCTGCTTCATGCGGAAGCTTCTCGCAAATTATTCTTATTGGGCTTCCGGGTCTATTTGATAAGTCCACATACTAGGAGTCCGAGAACAAGTCTAGATTTGCAAAATCAAATTTCCAAATACAGAATTTCACATTGAAGTTCTGCCCGTACGCCACATACGCGGGTTCTCGAATTCAAACAAAATTGCCCAATGAAATCTCGAATGGACTAGAGTATTCCCAGCCTATCTATACTCTATCCACTGAGCCCAGTGCCTTTACGAGATTTGTCCGTCACTCCAGGGAGGGACTCAGACACCTTCATGCAGACACCCCTCTCTGCTGGGCACCGGGGATTCAGTGCCTAGCCTCTTCGCGCTGGCAGTCGATGCCGATTTTCAGAACGCACCTTTCCAATCAGTGCTCCCGGCAAAGGTAGATCAATACGTAGACCAGACCTGTGTTTCAATATACCACCAATTGGATACCAAATCTGGACAATGGGCCACCCCTCGCCCAATGAAGCGCGTCAGGCTCTCGTTAAGCAGCTGCAGTCTGCCAACTATAACCAGTTTCGGGCCACTCCACGCCCTGTTTTGTGGGCCCCTAATCCCAAGGAGTGCTAACCACCCTCCCCCCCCCCCTCTCCCGTGCTTGCTAGACTCTGTTCTAATGATCTCGATTGGACCCTTTCCCAAGCCCGCAAATAATCGATCCGCTCCGACTAGCGGTGCCGAAAACCAATGCGAAAACCGCACAGTGGGCCCGATTTCTGCACTCGCAATCAAAACAGTTTCAACATCCTTGATCACAAACTTGTGTTTGGGCGTCCGTTGAGATCCTGGATGAGCCCCCATTGTAAATTGCTCATTCTAAGCTTCCCCGCGGTCTAGTTTCAGTCAAAAATCACTGAGTGTTGCACTTGCGCATCTAAACTTTATTTTGACAAAACACAATTACAGTTCCCACTATTGTACCTAACCACCGCGGGTTCGATCCTCGTATCTGCCTGATCAAGCCCTCTTGGCCTCGCTCAAACAGAGACACTCCAGAAGGTCACGCAGTCCCAAGCGCTCTCCCAGAAGATCGACACAGGACCTCGTGGTAGCGGACTTTTATAGGTCCCCGAACCTCGACGGGCCGAACCACATGGGGGTGGTCTCTTTACAATCCTATAACAGATATCGATTAATCCCATACATGACAGACATTTCCATAACCCAATAATACAGTGGCTAATACATTGTATTCAAACAGTGTTTCTCAGAGTAAATGGACATCGCAACATGTGCAGTGCAAGAATACCAGACAAGGCTCAATACTTAATCCAATCAACATCCAGCAAAGTAAAGCTTTGCAACAATATTTACAATGTTTATGTCTGGTTTGCATTCATCTAATCCATTCTATGCATTTTGTACCTAATTGTCTGGGTCTGCAGATGTTCCCATTCTCTTCCTGCAGCTCTGATCTAGGCTATAGACAAACTGGCACCATTCTGCAGCATGTCCTATTTCTACAGAAAGCACTTTTAAATTGACCAAATGGCCTTAGCAGCCCAGAAGCCTTTGCTCTATTTTAGTGGCCCAGCCTCTCCAATTTGGCCAGGATTAACATTAGCAGTCCTTGTTTCGACATTATAATTACATTATTACATGGTATTAAATCATAGGTTGGTGTTGCATTACAGTGCTGGCGACTTTAGGCATTTATTTCTTACATCTTAACTTATTATCCAACTTAACATCTTAACATTCCAGCAACGATCAGGCTCTTGAATACTGCCAGAGGAAGTAGTTCGGAAAGAAATACAAAAACCATTTAAAGGATGTATGGACAGATACATGATAGGAAAGGTTTCGTGGGATATCGGCCAAATGTAGGCAAATGGTACTAGCTTAGATGGGATAACTTGGTCAGCATGGAAGAAGTGGGCTGAAGGGCCTGTTTCTATGCTGTGACTATGAGTGCAGCACAGTGGCTCACCCACTCCGTGTTGCTGACTTGCAGCACCAGATCCTGACCTTAGATGCTGTCTTTACAGAGTTTGTACGTTCTCCCTGTGACCGCGTGGGTTTTCTCCAGGTGCTCCGGTTTCCTCCCACATCTTAAAGACGTGCGGGTTTGTAGGTTAATAGGCTTCTATAAGTTCCCCCCTAGTGTGTAGGGTGCAAAGGCGGGATAATATTGAACTGGTGAATGGGTGGTCATTGGTCGGCGTGGACTTGGTGGGCCGAAGGGCCTGTTTCTGTGCTGTATCTCTAAACTAAACTATCTGATTGCAAATCCACCCCTGCATAATATCTAACGGAGCCAAGTGAGGATAAATGGGAGAGATTTGCAGAAAGGCCAACTGGAAAACATTACTGACCTTAAACAAGAATGACAAACTTGAAACATCATTTGATCCACGGCTGCCTATTAAGGTCTGACCACATTTTGAAACACTTCCTGAAGATTAGTCGGCTGTAATTCTGAATGATTGGGAATGGATGCCGGAACAGACATCTGACCACTGTGTTACTGTCTAGGTTCTGTAGCTTTCAATCTTGTCTTCTCTTTAACCGGCTAATGAGAGATCAGGTTGTCGAGCCAGGAATAAATTGATGGCCACCGTTCCAAGGAGGACCAGAGAGTCCCATCTGTGATTGTTGTACCTGGGCCAGAGGACGTTTACAGATCACGTTGCAAATTGGTGCTCATGCATAGTGCTCTGTGTTGTTGCTGAGTCCTTTGTACAAGGTAAAGACTGGCGTATAATAACCTCAGGCACAAGGGACTGCAGATGCGGGAATCATGTGCAAAACACAATGTGCTGGAGGAACTCAGCGGGCCAGGCAGCGTCTGTGGAGGGAATGGACAGGAGGTATATTGTGTTAAGTTTGTGTTGAGTTTATTGCCACGTGTACCGAGGTACAGTGAAAAGCTTTTGTTGCGTGCTAACCAGTCAACGGAAAGACAATACATGATTACAATAGAGCCTTCCACAGTGTACAGATACAGGATAAAGAGAATATTGTGAAAAACAATTAGTGTAAGATATAGTCCAGTAAAATCCGATCAAAGTTAGTTGGGGGGCAGTGGAGGCCAAATCACTGGATTGATTTAAGAGAGAGTTAGATAGAGCTCTAGGGGCTAGTGGAATCAAGGGATATGGGGAGAAGGCAGGCACGGGTTATTGATTTGGGACGATCAGCCATGATCACAATGAATGGCGGTGCTGGCTCGAAGGGCCGAATGGTCTCCTCCTGCACCTATTTTCTATGTTTCTATGTTTCTATGTCTCCAATGAGGTAGATAGTAGCTCAGGACCGCTCTCTAGTTATTGGTAGGATGATTCAGTTGCCTGATAACAGCTGGGAAGAAACTGTCCCTGAATCTGGTGGTGTGCGTTTTCACACATCTATATCTTTTGCCTGATGGGAGAGGGGAGAAGAGGGAGTGGCCAGGGTGTAACTCATCCTTGATTCTGCTGCTGGCCTTGCCGAGGCAGCGTGAAGTGTAAATGGAGCCAGTGCTTGGCCTGTGTGATGGTCTGGGCTGCGTCCACAATTCTCTGCAATTCCTTGGGGTCTTGGATGGAGCTGTGTCCAAACCACACTGTGATGCATCCTTATAAAATGCTTTCTCCGGCAGTCCCCATTAGGACCATTCAATCACGTACAGCATTGGGTCAATGACTCTATGTGTGGGCTGTACTGTACACTTATACCTGAATATAAGTCATAGACAGGCAACCGCTATTAAGCCATTTACTTATTTCAATAAACAGTTCATTTTTAAACTCAGTGATACAGGCAGCATCTGTGAAGAGAAGTGACAGGTAACGTTTCAGGTCGGGAAACAAAGGAAAGGAAACAAACAGCTGAGCTGCTGTGTTCCTCCAACACCATGTGTTTGGCATAGTGGATGATAACTGGTGAGTTACTGACCATTTCCCTACCCTCTGCACACCAGCTGAGGCAGCCTCTCCACATTCACTTGCTCACTCTACTGGTTGCAGTTCCACCATGTTGTAAGTAACCACAGCATAGTGGCATAGCTGGTTTAGCCGCTGTCTCACAGTGTCAGAGACATGAGTTCGATCCTGACCTCACCTCAGGTGCTGTCTGCATGTGGAGTTTGTACATTTTCCCTGTGACTGCTTGGGTTAGCCTTAAGGCCTCCTAGGCCATTAAGTGCGGCCTTTTGAATGAATCCAAATTTGCGGCCTTTTGAATGAATCCAAATTTTGTAATTGGCCAAATAAAATATGTCACAAAATGGAGAATCTCTGTATTTGCAAAGCCTGCTTTTGCTCTCTCTGTGAAAGTTGCAAGCTGTGAGTCACAGCTCCAAGGAGTCAGGACCCTAGATGGATGTTGAGGATAAGGTGAGGTCCAGATGTCCTTCCTTTTGTTAATATGTATGAGGGTTTTGCAGAAGAGGTGAGCAGGTTTGCAAATGCATGATTAGGATGAATTAGCCCTCAACGTAACAGAACAACTTCATGCAATACTCCAAAAGGAAAATATATATTATTCAATCGCTGATTGAATCACCTGATACTACTGACTCAGCACAGGTTTTATACTTCATTCAAGCCATAACCAAAGATTTTCTTTGCTACTAAGAGTTACTCACTTTGGGCACTCTTACGGGTAGAACACGAGGAATAGATTTCTTCACCAACTTTCAAGATAAATGTCGTGAAGTTGGACTGGATTTGTTTCATTTAGTGAGTGTATGTACAGACGGTGCACCTTCCATGACAGGAAAACGTGAAGGGTTTATTGCACAGATAAAAAAGGTATCAGATCCAGATCCTCTCATTTCTTTTCATTGTATCTTACATCAGCAAAATCTCTGTGCTAAATCTATTATTTTAAGTAACACTTTGCAACAAGTTATAAGTATTGTTAACTATATTTGTGCAAATGCAACACGGCATCGTCAGTTTCGTAATATGCTAAAGTTGGACGATGAGGCATTCAGTGTGGATTTGCCGTGTCATTGTAAAGTGCGTTGGCTATCGCAGGGACAGGTGTTTGCAAAATGTTTATCTTTGCGAGAACAGATTGTTAAATTTCATGAAGAACAGAATCAGCAATGTGAATTATTGAAAGAAGATTTCTATAGAAATACTGCATTCCTGTATGATATCGTCAAAGCAAAATGACTTGAATGTTTCTTTACAAGTCCATATATGATATGTGGCAAAAAATTCAAGGATTTCGAAAAAAGCTATCTTTTTTCAAAACTCTTCTTCAAGATGAAATTTCGGATGAACATTTTCCCCAGTTAGCGAAGGTCATTGATGAGCAGGAGGATTCATGCGAATCATTTGAAGAATATGCAGCTGTTATAGACTTATTAATTAAAGAATACAATGAAAGGTTCACTGACTCTGAGAATTATGACATCACACTCAAATTAGCATTTCAACCTCACCCATCTGATGTCTCCAAGGCTCCTAAAGAACTACAGATGGAATTGATTGAGCTCTCAGAAGATGACATTTTAAAGTCCTTACTTGACGCGAAGAAAGATCCGATTGAAATATGGAAAAATGCAATAGAATACCCACGTCTTCGGCAATTTGCACGAAAAATGCTTTCTTGCTTTTCAACCACTTATTGCTGCGAATCTACATTCTCCTACCTAACCCAAATCAAGACGCCCTTCAGATCACAAATGGCAGATACCCATCTAGAAGATCAGCTGAAACTGCGTACCTCCATGTTGCAACCAAATATTCAAATGCTTTCCCACAAAAAGCAGTCACAACAAAGTAATTAAAAGGTTAATTAACTTTAGAATTAACAAAATATTTTCATTTTCTAGATGTTAGCACATAGTAGTTAGATTTTTACAAAATAATGTACATTTTGAAGTATATCTAATTGAAGTTTCTTGGATGCGGCCTTATTAGATTACAACTAACTTAATAGGGCATTCCATCATGAAAAGGCTCCCCACCCCTGGCTTGGATTTTCTCCCGTGCTCTGGCTTCCTCGTACATCCCAAAGGCGTGCAGGTTTGTTTATGGTCACATATACCGAGGGTCAGTGAAAAGCTTTTGCTGCCTGCAATCCAGTCAGCGGAAAGACAATACATGATTACAATCAAGCCATTTACCATTTGTAAGTGAATAGGCCTCCGTAAATTGCCCCTAGTGTGTAGGGAGTGGATGAGAAAGTGGGATAATGTGGAACTAGTGTGAATGGGTGATCGCTGGTCGGCGTGGACTTGGTGGGCTGAAGGGCCTGTTTCCATGCTGTATATCTAAACTTAACATTCATTTAAGGCATTCATTCCTGTGAAAGGCCTATTTCCACGCAGTATCTTTCAGTCAATCAATCAATCAATCAAACAAACAATTGATAAGTATACGGAACAGTGACTGTCGCTGAGATATCGTAGCGATGCTGTTTAAACTTTAGACTTTAGAGATACAGCATGGAAACAGGCCGTTTGGCCCATTGAGTCCATGCAGACCAGCGATCCCTACACACTAACACTATCGTACACATTGGGAACAATTCATAATTTTAGAGAAGCCAATTAATCTACAAACCTGTACGTCGTTGGAGTGTGGGAGGAAACCGGAGAACCTGGAGAAAACCCATGCGGTCACAGGGAGAATGTACAACCTCAGTACAGACAGCACCCGTAGTCAGGATCGAACACGGGTCTCTGGCGCTGCAGAGTCATATAGTGATGCAGTGTGGAAACAGGCCCTTCAGCCCAACTTGCCCACACTGGCCAACAATGTCCCAGCTACACTAGTCCCAACTGCCCACGTTTGGTCCATATCCCTTCAAACCAGTCCAATCCATGTACCTGTCTGACTGTTTCTTAATAGGGAACCACTCCACCTTGCGCCATTGTGCCACCCCTGTTTGTTGTGACAGTGCATGAGAGTAGAGCGTGTGTTGCCATCACGACAAAGTTAAACATACTGATCTCGCTTCCCGGCCAGGTGACACTAATTGTGCGTAGTGGCGCCCGTTCGTCGATAGAAGCAGTACATGTCCGGGGATGAAATGCAACTTTTTTTCCGTCTTCCGAGCAGACACTGAAGAGTAAATGTCACCCTTGACTCATCTCCTCGTCCTGTCTCCAGTTGCTGTGGTGAAGATGAAAGCGCTGCCAGGCTTTCACCCTCACCTTCTGTGCGGTTGCCCTCTTTCCATTCGACATGTCACGGTGATCACATCGAAGCTAAAGACTTCTGCTCCTCACAGTGCACGGGGATCACAGTGCTGCCACGGCTGCCTGCAATATTGTTTTGTTAGAGCTCTTTGCTTTGTGAAGAGCTGTAAACTGTTGCACAAGAGATCACAAAGTGAGGCTGATGCTGCACAGACAGAGAATGGCCATTGCTGATATTCGGCCACACTTATAAATGTTTTGAAAGGGTGTATTTTCAACCTTTGTATGTATGTTTTTGCTTGTTGTTCTTACATGGTTCAATGATACTTTATGATCACACATACCTAGACATGGTAGATGCACAGAGTCCGTTACTTAGTGTGTAGGAAGGAACTGCAGATGTTGATTTAAACCGAAGATAGACACAGAAAGCTGGAGTAACTCAGCGGGTCAGGCAGCATCTCTGGAGAGAAGGAATAGGTGACGTTTCGGGCCGAGACCCTTCGTCAGTGGGAGTCAGAAGAAAGGGAAATTCGAGATATACACAGTGATCTGGAGAGGTATGGAACAAATGGATGAAAGATATGCAAAACAGTAGGATGTTGCAGAACCCTCGTCGGAGAGAGGGGGAGAACTTCTTCAAGGTAGGAGTACCTTGAGGAGAATTCTCAATGGAGCAGACAAAATGTGCAGCAGGTAGTTGAGGCAGGTACTATAACAAAGGTAGACAAAATTGCTGGAGAAACTCAGCGGGTGCGGCGGCATCTATGGAGCCAAGGAAATAGGCAACGTTTCGGCCCGAAACGTTGCCTATTTCCTTCGCTCCATAGATGCTGCCGCACCTGCTGAGTTTCTCCAGCAATTTTGTCTACCTTTGATTCTCCAGCATCTGCAGTTCCTTCTTGAACACAGGTACTATAACAACATGTAAAATACATTTGGACAGGTACATGGATAGGAAAGGTTACCCATCCATGCACCTGTCCCAAAGTCTTTTAAATGCTGTCATAGTACCTGCCTCATCTACCTCCTCTGGCAGCTCGTTCCATATACCAGCTACCCTCTGTGTGAAAACATTGCCCCTCAGGCTTGTATTGAACTTTGTCCATCTAACCTTACACCTATTTTGTTTTTGATTTCCCTACCATGGGTAGAAGACTGTGCATTCACCTAATCGATCCCCTCATGATTTTATACAGCTCAATGAGATCGCCCCTCAGCCTCTTGCGTTCAAGGAATAAAGTCCCAGCCTAACCTACCTCTCACTTTAGCTCAGGCGCTGGAGGTCGAGGGTGAGGTGGGAGAGCGTAGCCTCATTTGAGTGATGCCTTGGTATGGACCCATAGCATTTGCTGCCTTCATTGCACTGCTTTAGAAGGGCAGACATCCATCTAACAAGAAACAAAAAAAGGTCTGTTATGCAAGGATTTAATTCTCGGGGAAATGTTTCATGAGCCACAATGGTACTTGTTGATAGATTGCATGAGAATGATGCCAGATCGACCCATTTTAATCAGGGCTATTAGCTTCCCAATTAATGAAGGAGATATAAATAGTTGTATCGGAAATCCTCCGCGTTTCATTCATTACCCCATTTTGTGTACGGGAGACGTTAGATTACTAAAAGCATTTGATATTATTTAAAGGCAAAAACTGTGTTTGGTCGCATGGCTGTTTTTGTAAATGCGCAAACTAACTGATGCAAAAGGCAAATCCAACCCGCTGTCATTAGGGTCTCTAATTTGTGAAATGGTCTCATTCTTGCGGCCGCACATTGGTCAGGGCGATGCTTTGAACACTGTGATCTTTCATGTTGAAGTCGGGCAGAGAGAGACACTGAGCAGCAATTGTTCCTTGATTCCAGATTTATACACCCAGGCTACCTACCAGTCCCCCCCCCCCACTGAGATAAAGGTTGCAGAGTCACTTTATTTATGCAATATTGCATGTATTTTTTTTAATGGGGGGTGCGCACTAGCTATGCTAAGCATCCTTTGATCTTCTATCTCTAGTTTGCAATATCTGAGTGCCACCGCTGATATGTGCTGTCAAAAAGAGACTGTGGCTGGGAAAAGTTCAACTTGACAAGAACAAGCTGTCCCCCCGGCTTGGGCTGAGACTTCAGAGCTGAGGGTCTGGTAGCCAGCAACGTGCTCTTTATCACTGTGCCTGCAAGAGCAGCATTGCCCAGGCCAGTCGTTTCTTGGCAGTGGGGGAGGCATGTTAACTGTCTGAAGAAGGGTCTCGACCTGAAAGGTCACCCATTCCATCTCTCCAGAGATGCTGTCTGTCCCGCTGAGTTACTCCAGCATTTTATGTCCATCTTCGGCTTTAGCCAGCATCTGCAGTTCCTTCCTACACATTAATTGTTTTCATTGCCGGGTGCTGATAGTGTGTGCTTCATGTCATCTTTTACCTAGCGCTCGCTTTTACATCTACTTTGTAGTGCTGCTATCAGCATTGACAATCTTCTGATCTACCTTTCTAAAGCTGTCAGACGCGGATAACTTCTTCTTTGAATAAGCTGCAAGCTGCATCAATAAGGCGACAAATGTTCCGAACAATATCGCTCTTCTTCCCCGAATGAATGCATATTTTCCCAAAATTGAACAACCAATTATTTATTTTTTTATGAGGAAAATATAATCGCTGATTTAAAAAAAATTATTTCTCTGTTGTGTACCACATTTTCTTTGGTCTCATGACTTAAAACTGCGTGACAAATCCAATTCTTAAGTGATAGGGAAATGAGACTGATTATACACAGACAAAAGATAAAGCAAGGAGATTTAACAAGATTATTCTGCAAGCAAATGTCACAGTTAAATGGCAAAGTAAGTAAATACGGTGCCAAATGTGGTGCTAAACCGTAGTGACAAGCTATGACCCTTCCTCTGTGCCAATATCATTTGCAGGCACGGTGAATTTAGATACACCTCTCCATCTCTTATCAATCCCCTTCCGCCCCAGTCTCCTCTTTTCTGGTTATTGTCCGATGTCCACAACTGGACAAGTCATAACTTCCTCCAGTACAACTTGTGCAGCTTACAACTCAGCGGTATTATTTCTCTAATTTCATGTACCTCCTATATTCCGTCACCCTCCTGTCAACCCCCCCTCTCCCCCATCCTGGTCATCCTACCAGTTCCACTGTTCGCATCCTTGTATCCCACTCGTTAACACCTTCCCCAGCCAACAATGGGCCATTATGGGCTCCACCCTTTCTGTTGCCGGCCCTGCTTTGTGCTGGCCTTCTTTTGCCTCCAGTTTTGCCCCCCCTCCCCTCCCCACCTCTATCTTTCAGTCTGAAAGAGGGTTCCGACCCAAAAAGTCACCTATTCCTTGTCTCCAGAGATGCTGCCTGACCTGTTGCGTTACTCTAGCATTTTGTGTCTATCTTCAGTGTAGACCTGCATCTGTAGTTCCTTCCTACACATTCAGGAAAACCAATGCCATTGCTTTGCCCCACTTTGCCAGACCAGTGTCTTTAAGCCAATACCTTTCTTAATGTTGATTCTGTTTAATACACAAAAGGACACAGAGTGCTGGAATGACTCAGCAGGTTTGGCAACATCTCTGCAGAACATGGATAGACGATGCCTCAGGTTACCACCCAGTCTGAAGAAGGATCTCAACCCAAAACTTCACCCATCCATGTTCACCAGAGAAGCTGCCTGACCCGCTGAGTTACTCCAGCACTTTGTCACCTCTCTCAATTTGCTGTCTGTTGTGTCAGACTCATTTTGTGTGTGCAGAAACAAGAAACTGCAGATGCTGGCTTATAAAAGAAGACACTGTAAGCATGTTACAGATAGAGGCACAAGAACCTGCAGATGCTGGAATCCTGAGCAAAACACAAAATGGTGGAGGAACTCAATGGGTCAAACAGCATCTGTGGAGGGAATGGACAGACGTTTCAAGTCCAATCCCTTCTTCAGAGTGAGAAAGAGAAATTGGGTGGATGAAATGGCAAGGAGGTAAAAAATCTGAGAAGAATTAATTTTTATCTATTAAAGAAAAAAGAAACATTGTTCTGGAAGGAAAATAATCGTCACAGGGTTATTGCAACTCAATGATTCGTAAAGAGGTCAGAAATAATCCAAAGCTCAAACGTAGAAAATCTAGAAGTCTTAGACATGGAACATAGAACAGTGCATCACAACAACAGGCCCTTCAGCCCACAGTTTTTATGCCGAACATGATGCCAGGCCAATCTCGCTGAGTTACTCCAGCTTTTGGTGTCTATCTCTTATCTACAGTAGCTGCACGTGATCCAGTTCCCTCCATTCCCTGCATATCCATGTGCCTATCCAAAAGCCTCTTCAACACCACTATTGTATCTGCCGCCACGACCCTCAGCAGCATGTTCCATGCACTCACCACCCTCTGTTGAAAAAAAAGTTGGCCCGCGCATCACATTTGCACTTTGTCCCTCTCACCTTAAAGCTATGCCCCCTTGCTGGATTGTAAGTGGCTGCTGGGATGGAATATGATGCTCAGTATCAGGCTCAGACTCTGTGGTCAAACACCGAGTGCTGGAGTAACACAGTGGGTCAGGCAGCATCCGTGGAGAACATGGATGGGTGACGTTTCAGGTCACTTCCCTTCTTCAGACTGATGGAGTGGAGTGGGGAGGGGGGTATGAGAAGCCTAGAAAGGAGTGGTGGGGACACGACAGAACCTGGCAAGTGATAGGTGGATACGTGAGAGGGTGGGAGATAATTGGCGGATGAGTGGAGTAAGTGACAAAGGCTGGAGGTGAAAAGAAGACAAGAGGTTGTCAGATTAGGAGGGAAGAGGGGTGAAAGCCAGAGAGGGGGGGGGGGGGGACATATTAGTTTAATTTAGAGATATTGCACAGAAACTGGTCCTTTGGCCCACCGAGTCCACACCAACCAGTGATCACCCTGTACATTAACACTGCCCTAAACACTAGGGACAATTTACAATTTGCAGAAGCCAAATTAATCCTTCAACCCGCATGTCTTTGGAATGTGGAAGGAAACCGGAGCACCGGGAGAATGCCCATGCGGTCACAGGAAGAACATACAAACTCTGTACCGACAGCACCTGTAGTCAGGATTGAACCTGGGTCTCTAGTTTTGTAAGGCAGCAACTCCACCGCTGTGCCACTGTGCTGCCGATATAGGTGGAAGGGAACTGAGGGAGGGGGAGCGAGGGGCAGGATAGTGGGACAAATGGGTGCACACCAAGGGTGGGAGAGAGAGTAGCGTGGGATGGGGCAATTGGCGACTTTGATTCCAACATCTGCAGTTCCTTGTATCTCCGTAGGCTCTATGATGATGACTTCCACAATCAAATAGTCTACTGACACTTACCATTCTCATAGTCATCAAGTGATACAGCGTGAAAACATGCCCTTCGGCCCAACTTGCCCACACCGACCAACATGTCCCATCTACACTAGTCCCACCTGCCTGCGTTTTGTCAATATCCCTCTAAACCTGTCGACTCATTGTACCTGTCTAACTGGTTCTTAAATGTTGTAGTACTCCCTGCCTCAACTACCTCCCTCGGTAGTTAGTTCCATTCGCCCACCACCATCTGTGTGAAAAAGTTACACCTCAAATTCCTATTAAATCTTTCCCCCTTCACATTAAATGTATGTCATCTCCTTCAAAGATTTGCTACTTAATTGAGATGAAGATAGTGGGCTGATATCAGTGGACATTTATCCCAGAACCAGACACTGCAGGAGAAGGGAGAAGGCTGGGCAAACAGCCATTACCACAAGTGTGGAAGGTACCATCAGGGTCATTCAACTGCATGGATGACACACAGTTGGAATAACAGCTATTGCAAGAAATTGAGACACATTTTGGTCGTTGCGTCATGTGAATGGAGTGAAACTTTGCTCACAGCAACTTTAAATGTTGAATGGGGTTGAAGTATTATTAATGATCAGGAAATGTCACATTAGTTTCAGTAATCCATCATTCTCTTAGACACAAATGAGGATTTTGATCAACGTCAGTTATCTTGACTCATCATTCTCTGGTCACCCAACTACTGCAAGGAGCCAACACTCATATGTTGGCTCCTTGTCATATGTACCGACAACGGAACAGTGGAACTCTTGAGATAGTCACAAAGTGCTGAAGTAATTCAGTGGGTCAGGCAGCATCTCTGGAGAAGGTTTCAGGTCGGGCCCCTTCTTCAAATTGAAAATGAAATTCTTATTTGTAGCAGCTTAACAACCCTAGAAATATGACACGCACCAGTATATAATAAACAAAAAAATCTACGCATTAATGGCCACAATACTCGTGTCAAAAACCTAATGTCCTTAGTCCAACCAAAGATGGTCCATAGAAGTTCCTGGATGAGGTTAGTGTTATTCAGTGTTCAAGGGGCTGATGGTTGTTGGGATGAAGTTCTTAAACCTGGTGGTCACAGTTTTCTGACTCCTCTATCTTCTTCTCAATGGCAGGAGTGAAATGAGAGTGTGGTCAGGGTGGTGTGGGTCTTTGATGTTGCTGGCTGCCTTATCGAGGCAGCGCCTCCTGTAGATCCCTTCGATGGTGGGGAGGTCAGTACTCGCCATGGACTGGGCAGTGTCTACCACTCTCTGTAATCATGTAAGAATGTCCTTATGTGTAAGAAGGAACTGCAGATGCTGGTTTGACCTGAAGATGTACACAAAGCTGGAGTAACTCAGCGGGCCAGGCAGCATCCCTGGAGAGAAGGAATGGGTGACATTTTGGGTCGAGACCCACCTTCCGACTGAGTTATTGCAGCTTTTTGTGTCTATCTAAGGATGTACTTAAATTGAAAAGGGTGCAAAAGAGATAGACCATGATATTACGCATGCTTGCGGACGAGTTACAGGGAGAGGTTAGATAGACTGGGACTTTGAGGCATGGGATGCTAAGGGGTGACCTTATTGAGGCGTACAGAACATGAGATGGCATGAATAAAGTGAATGCTCACAGTCTGTTTCCCGGGGTAGGGAATTTTAAAGCTATGGAGCACAGGCTTAAGGTGAGAGGGGAGAGATTTAAGAGGGACCTCACAGGCAACTTTTTCACTCAGAGGGTAGTCCATATCTTCAATGATTTGCAAGAGGAAGTTATAGAAGCGGGTACACTTGCGACTGTTAAAAATAATTTGGACAACTATATGGATAGGAAGGTTTAAGAGGGCAAAATGTGGGCAAATGGGATTATCACAGTATTCCAACTTGGCCAGCATGGACAAGGTGGGCCGAAGGGCCTGTTTCCATGCTGGGTCTATATCTAGATAGTAATAAACCATCCATACTGAAGGAACTGGAGGATTTTATTGATGTTTTAAGGCAACTGGACATGAGCTGGAAACAGGAAGGAGATATAGAAGCCTCTGTTTAACATTTTTGAAGGAATTATAGCATAAGATCAGGGAATGGTTGATGTTATTCGCCAGTACCTGTACAAAGAAAAAAAACAAGAAATGAATTAAGGAATAACAGGCAAGTTCACTTGCCATTCATAATGGGAAAAATGGTTGAGAGCATTTTATGAGATGCTATCAATGTTCACTTAAAGAATAAAGGAGCCATAAGGAATAGTCATCATAGGTTTAGAGGCAATAGTTCATGCCTCACAAATTCAGGAGCATTCTTTGAGCAGGTAACTAAATGAGTAGGTGCTGTTTTACCTACTGGTTTCCAGAAGGAATTTTGATGAAATTCCAAATGAAAAGCTTCCAAAAACAAGAAAGGCTCACAGAATTACTGACAAATTAAGGTGAAAATTGGCTTGACATAGAAAATAGCAAGCAATCTTAAATAGAAAGTGAAGTCTTTGTGGCATTTAGTTTGCATAATAATATTGCTCTATCCAACGACTTGGAGGATAATGCTTTGTAACCAATGTAGAGCATAGAATATGGGACGGTACAGCACAGGAACAGGCCCTTCAGCCCGCAATGTCTGTACCGAACATGATGCCAAGTTAAGCTAGTCTCATCACTCCATATCCGTGTGCCTATCTCAAAACCTTTCAAAGGTCACCATTGTATCTGCCTCCACCACCACCCCAGGCAGCAAGTTCCAGGCACCCACCACCCTCTGTGTGTGGAGATGTCCTGCACATCTCTTTCAACTTTGCCCTCTCACCCTAAAGCTGCACCCTCTAGTCTTCAATATTTCCTTCCCGGCAAAAATATTCTGAGTGTCTACCTTATCTTTGCCTCTCATAATTTTATATACTTAGTATTGTGATATATATATGTGCAAATGAGAACCAATCCATGTGTTAACTTTCAAATCCTGTTGTAAGAAGAGGTGATGTTTTGTCTGTTGGTTGAAGTGAGTATTGTTAGTGATTCTAGACTTTAGAGATACAGCATGGAAACAGGCCCTTCGGCCCACCAGCAATCACCCCGTACACTAACCTACACACACTTGGGACAATTTTATAACAGCTTACCAAAGCCAATTAACCTACAAACGTGTACGTCTTTGGAATGTGGGAGGAAACCGGAGTACCCGGTGAAAACTCACGTGGTCACAGGGAGAATGTGCAAACTCCATACAGACAGCACCCGTAGTCAGGTTCGAACCCGGGTCTCTGGCGCTGTAAGGCAGCAACTCTACCGCTGCGCCACCATTAAATGCTGGAGAAATTGATAATGATTTATGTGGGTCCCAATTTTAGAATCAAATTCTTCCCGATCAGTTGAAACTCGTGGCCCAAATACTCTGCTTCTGATCAGCGTCAGACACTGGTCTCATTCCCACAACAACTATCACGTAATTGTATTTAGTCTAAAGACTGCTTTGTGTGGAGGGCCCATGAACCCATGGTTCACACGTGGACAAATAGAACGAAAGTCTTGGCAATTATTAATGGAATTTAGGGAGTTACTGTTTGGGATAAATGTTAATTTTGTTAGCACAGCATGTGGCAGCTCATTCTTTCAGATGTCGGTCAAATGTAATGAATATTCCTTAACAGGATCAGCGAATATTTTCCCTGGTAAGCTCTCTTCATCACTTGCAATTGTTTTTCTTTTCCTCTCCAGAATCATCTTGTGTCGAGAAGTTTCTCTCGAAGGACTGGAAAGAGAAGATGGCCGGACTCAATACAGGGGAGATTCTTGGCGAGATCAAAGGTAGTCACCATTCTGAAATGTTGCTTGGTTCTTTGGAGGAGTCTATTTATTGTGGAAAACATCCAAACACAACGGAAAATAACAATTAGTCAAGATGTAGCAATTAATCTCTTTCGCCCTAGCTGTTTCCCACTGCCACATGTCAAATCTTAACATTGTTAGGTCTAAAGGGCATTGCTTGAACAACCATAATGGTAATCAGCTTAAAATATTCATCAGAGGCACAAGGAAATGCAGATGCTGGAACCTTGGGCAAGACACAAAGTACTGGAGGAACTCAGCAGGCCGGGCAGCATCTGCGGAGTGAATGGACAGGTGATGTTCCGGGTCAGGAACCTTCTTCAAACTGATGAAAGGTCGCCTATCCAGTTCCTCCACAGATGCTGCCAGGCCTGCTGAGTAACTCCACCACTGTGTAAAATATTAACCAGTTGACCGACCTGGACTTCATTAGCGACAATTTGGTCCAGATTTTTGTCTGAAAAAGCCCCTTGTTATTTTGGTAACTCCTCAAATGCAAAGAAAGCTCCCTTACTTCTTGTCTATATGATTCCATTTTCTTTGAAGCCTCTCCTTTTTTTTCCTCAATCAATACATGTGGAAACCTTTCCACTTGCCCGAACCTCCGTGAAGCTCAGCACCAGGCAAGTAAAGCTCCTCAATCACCCTAGACAATCATTCCCTCCACTACTGATGCACAGTGTCTGCAGTGTGCACCATCTACAGTACATAGGATTATTGACCAGGTTAAAGCCCTGTCCCACCGTACGAGCTAATTCAAGAGCTCTCCCGAGTTTCCCCTGATTCGAATTCGGAGAATTACGGTAATAGCCGCTCGTAGGTACTCGGGGCTCTCGTGGACATTTTTCAACGTTGAAAAATCTTCACGAGTCTTCACGAGCTTACCGCGTTTCCCGAGTACCTGCCGTTAGCGTTACGAGCCGCTAAGAGACGTCCCGAGCTCCGACGTACCCGCTACGTACATTCTACGTGCTTAACACGAGTTTGATGGTTTTTAAAACTCGGGAGAGCTCTTGAATTACCTCGTACAGTGCGACAGGCCCTTTACTCTAACACCACCTCCAAGGCCCATGAGGACAAGGGCAGCAAGTTGTCACATTTTGTGCGCATCCATGATTATGTTGCCTATTGTCCATAGCACTAAGTCCCATCCATCCACCTTTGTGTTTGGTGGCTAGTGTTTAAGCAGTGTTTCATTGGCATCCACGTCTTCAATCAGTACATTGTGTTGACCAATTCTAATACTATTATCCTTTCTAAAACTCTTTAAGGACCTGATGTTCTTCCAGTTCTTTTCTCTTTATTATCCTTTCTGTTAGTTTAGTTTAGATACTGCATGGAAGTAGGACCTTTAGCCCACTGATTCCATGCTGCTCATCGATACTTATTCACACTAGTTCTATGTTATCCCACTTTCTCATCCACTCCCTACACACCAGGGGCAATTTACAGAGGGCCGATTAACCCACAAACCCAGCACGTCTTTGGCATATAGGAGGAAACCGAAGCATCCGGACGAAACCCACGTGGTCACAGGGAGAACGTGCAAACTCCACACAGCCTGCTGCCGAGGACAGGATTGAACCCGGGACCCTGGCACAGTGAGGTGGCGGCTCTACCAGCTGCGCCACTGTGCCACCCCCACTCTAATCATTCCTCCATAAGCAACCACGAGTTCAATGGCCAAGACCTTAACACTTGCACTTTACTCTCTAAAACCCTCATTGTATCACTTTGTCCTCTATCTAGACTCTACTGGTAACAGACTGGTGCCTGGATTAGGGGGCATTCGCTATGGGGAGAGGTTGCACATACTTGCATTGCTTTCTCTGGAATGCTGGAGATTGTGCCGAGACCTGATAGAAGCAAAATTAAATTACAAAAGTCCCAGATAGGGTAGACACTCAGAACCTTTTCCCCCTAGGATAGAACTGTCAAAGCGTAGAGGGCACAGCTTTGAAGTGAGAGGGGCAACGTTGAAAGGAGATATGCAGCTGTGTTTTTTACTGGTGGGTGCTGGTGTTGAGCAATGTTTCTGTGCTGTATCTCTATAAATTGTAACGTTTTGTGCAGTGTTCATGAGCCTGTTGGGAAGAAACTGATCCTGAACCTGGAATTTGTGGTTTTCAGACTCCTGCACCTTCTTCCCAAAGGCAGGAGTACAATGAGGCCAGGGTGGTGTGGGTCTCTGATGATGCTGGCTGCCTTTTTGAGGCAGCGACTCCTGTCGATCCCTTCGATGGTGGGGAGGTCAATACCCGTGATGGAGTGGGCAGTGTCCACCACTCTCTGTAATCCCCTTTGTTCCTGGGCATTTGTGCTGCTGGACACATGTCAAGGTTTATGGGGTAAAGGCAGGAGAATAGAATTGAGAGGGAAAAATAGATCAGCCATGATCGAATAATGTAGCAGAAATTAGGCCGAATGGCCTAATTCTTCTCCTATGTCTTATGGTCTTATAAGTACATATTTTAAGATGTAAAGTCATCTCTTCAGCAACTGATCATTTGTTCTCCTTTGCCAGAATTGGGTGAACTGTTTCAGCCAGGGTGGTGGACACAAACTGCTGGAGTAACTCAGCGGGTCAGGCAGCATTTCTGGAGAAAAGTAATAGGTGACGTTTTGGGTCGAGACCCTTCTTCAGGCTCAGGGGAAAGGGAAATGAGAGATATAGACCAGACAATGAGACTCAACAAGACGTCTTTGAAACTAGTGCAACAACTTGGGTGGGGGAGGGATAGAGAGAGAGAGAGAGAGAGAGAGGATGCAGGGGTTACTTGAAGCTAGAGAAATCAAAAGTCACCCACTGGGGTGTAAGCTGCCATCTTGGATTTGCTCTGGTCTTCACGAAAAATGCAGCAGGGCAGGTTTTGTTTAATGACTATGCAAGGAACTGCAGATTCTGGTTTACAAAAAGCAACACAAAGTGCTGAGGTAATTCAGTGGGCCAGACAGCATCACTGGAGAACTTGGATAGGTGATGTTTCGGGTTGGGAACCTTATATTCTGCATGAGCAGCTCACAACGTTGAATTCTCCAATGGATGTTGAATTCTCCAATTTCAGGTAACCCATAAACCACACCCCACCCCTTTTATCTTTCCTACATTCCCTGTGCCACACCTGGATTCACAACCATTTATTTCCTTCCTCCTCCCCCCTCTTCCCTGCCTCCCTCCGTCCCCATCCCCCACCCCCTTCCATCTCTATTCCTTCCTCTGGCTTCACAATTCACACCTCTTCTATTCTTATCTCACAATCTTTTAATCTCTTAATCTCTGACCTTTGTCCAACCACTTATCTATATAAAAAAACACCACACAGTTTCTTCCTCCCACCCCTGCAATCACGATTTGTCTGAAGAAGGGTCTGAAACATCACCTATCCATGTTCCCCAAAGATGCTGCCTGACCCGCTGAGTTACTCCAGCACTCTGTGTCCTTCTTTGTAAACCAGCATCTGAAGGTCCTTGTGTATACTCCAGGGTTGTTGCCAGGCCCACTAAGTTACTCTGGCATTTTGTGTCAGGTTCTGCTTAATTTTACTTCAGGCAAGAAATCAAAGAAATTACCTTTCAGTGAAACTGCAGCAAAATCATCCAGTTTAGGCATTTGTGAGTCTCGTTATGTGAGGACTGAACAAAGATCTTCCAAAGGCTGCTTTCTTCAACCTTGCTTTTGTTTATGGGTTGATGTCTCCTACAGGGAACAAAGCACTGGGGAACCACAGGAAGCAAGTTGGTAAAGGGACCAGATGCGATGTTTTATATTGCACTGTCATACAGCCTTGAGCTGAGTGAGATTTGTTTTTTGAGTAATTTAAATATATTTCAACTAAAATAAAGTGCCCTTCAGAAATTACTTTAAAATGTTTGCCTAACACCTAATGTTGATTTAAATCAAGCATCAATTGCTCTTTTCTCATTATTTTCACTTCTTCAATAATGTAGGCAGAGTCTTCATGAACGTATCATATTTAAGATTTCTTAAACATTTTAAAAACGATATTTTCCACTTTTTTTAAACTTTAATTAGTGGGGACAGAGTACTATTGAAGAAGGGTCCTGATCCGAAACGTCACAGAATCTTACAGTAGAAACAGGCCCTTCGGCCCAACTTGCCCACACCGACCAACCTGTCCCATCTACACTAGTCCCACCAGCTGCGTTTGACCCACATCTCCCGAAACCTGTACTGTCCATGCACCTGTCTAAATGCTTCTTTAAGGGCTTGTCCCACTTAAGCAATTTTTTTCGGTGACTTGCCATCACAGTCGCAGCAGGTCGCCGAAAATGTTCAACATGTTGAAAATCCAGCGGCGACCAGAAAAAGGTACAACTCTTTGGCGACTACCTCACGGCCAGACAGGCGACCATAGAGGGTGATGCCTGTATGGTCCTGAGTAAGTCGTACCTTTTTCTGGTCGCCGCTGGATTTTCACTCTGTTGAAAATTTTCGGCGATCTTCTGCGACTATGACGGGTGCTGGCAGTCTCCGAAAAAACACGCGTAAGTGCGACAGGTCCTTCACCTGCTTCATCTAGCTCCTGCGGCAGCTCGTTCCATACACCTACTATCCTTTGTGTAAAAACAGTTATCCCTCAGGTACCTTTTACATCTTTCTCTCCTCACCTTTAACCTCTGTCTTCTGGTTCTTGATTCTCCTACTCTGGGCAAGGGACCTATCCATGTTCTCCAAAGATGCTGCCAGACCCGCTGAGTTCCTCCAGCACCTTGTGTCTTTTTTGTAAAGCAGCACCATCAGAAAAAAGATATCTTCTGCATATCTTTTTTTAAATCTTTGTTATATCTCCGAGAGGAGACCGGTTTAACGGACTAATTCAGCAATTAAGTCACTGCATTGCACTGAAGTCTGATGATAGTGGTAAAGATAGACACAAAAAGCTGGAGCAAGGTCAGGCAACATCTCTGGAGGGCATGAATAGTGATCTGAAGAAGGGTTGGGACTCTTTTTCAGAACACTTCTTCCCCCGCCCCCCTACCTACCCCCATCCCCTGCCACTTTCATCCCTTCCTCTGGCTTCATATTTCACTTCTCTTTTCTGTCTATCTCACAGCCTTTTGATTTATTTTAATCTCTGGCTGTCTACCCATCTGCCCATAAACCCCCTCCCCCCCCTCGCCTGTACCCAAACTTTGTCCCACACCCACCCACCCACCCACCCACCTACCCACCTCTTTCCCGGCTTTTCCACCATCCCCCCCCCCCCCCACTGGAATCGCTGAAGAAGGGCCCGAAACGTCATGTATCCATGTTCTCCAGAGATGCTCTCTGACCCGCTGAGTTACTCCAGCACTTTGTAACCTTTTACTGGTGAAACAAAATCACACGGATTTAATTCTGTACAAAAAAGATATGACGGACCCAACTTTAATAGAAGCTAAGAAGTTGTATTATGAGGATTAAGACATCTTTTCCAAATTGCTTATAATTAATTTGTGCAAACCTTCCTATTTATATACTTTTGAATATCATTAAATTGTCTAATTGTAATTGCCTTTTTGATATTCTAATTATTATGTCTTATAATTTAATATTTCACTTTGTGGGGTGCCTGAGGCAATGATATCACTGTCAGGCAATTAACAGATTAAGCATGATTGATTTAACCTGTTGGTCTTACAAATAACCACATCTCGGCAACACAGAGAGACTACTATTAGGGAGTACAAGTTGCAGTGTGAGAAAATTAATTCCTAAACATCAGAGGATATTAGTATTGTACTGTGCACTTCACTGGAAACATAATGTGACACAAGAATGGCCCGAGAATGTGGCGTCACAGGTAGATAAAGTGGTCAAAAAGACTTTCGGCACATTGGCCTTCATACAGAGTATAGAGGTTGGGAGGTCGTGTTGCAGATATACAAGACGTTGGCGAGGTCACACTTGCATTGTGTTCAATTCTGGGCACCACGTTATTGTCAAACTGGAAATAGACACAAAATGCTGTGTAACTCAGCAAGGCAGGCATCATCTCTGGAATGAAGGGATGTGTGACGTTTCGGGTCGAGACCCTTCTTCAGACCGGGTACAAAGAAGATTACATAGATACATAGAAACATATAAAATAGGTGCAGGAGGCCATACGGCTCTTCGAGCCAGCACCGCCATTCATTGTGATCATGGCTGATCGTCCCCAATCAATAACCCATGCCTGCCTTCTCCCAATATCCCTTGACTCCACTAGCCCCTAGAGCTCTATCTAACTCTCTCTTAAATCCATCCAGTGACTTGGCCTCCACTGCCCTCTGTAGCAGGGAATTCCACAAATTCACAACTCTCTGGGTGAAAAAGTTTTTTCTCACCTCAGTCTTAAATGGCTTCCCCTTTATTCTAAGACGGTGGCCTCTGGTCCTGGACTCGCCCAACATTGAGAACATTTTTCCTGCATCTAGCTTGTCCAGTCCTTTTATAATTTTATATGTTTCTATAAGATCCCCCTCATCCTTCTAAACTCCAGTGAATACAAGCCTAGTCTTTTCAATCTTTCCTCATATGATAGTCCCGCCATCCCAGGGATCAATCTCGTGAACCTACACTGCACTGCCTTAATCACAAGGATGTCCTTCCTCAAATTAGGAGACCAAAACTGTAACCAATACTCCAGATGTGGTCTCACCAGAGCCCCTATACAACTGCAGAAGAACCTCTTTACTCCTATACTGAAATCCTCTTGCTATGAAGGCCAACATTCCATTAGCTTTCTTCACTGCCTGCTGTACCTGCACACCAACTTTCAGTGACCGGTGTACTAGGACACCCAGGTCTCGCTGTACCTCCCCCTTACCTAACCTAACCCCATTGAGATAATAATCTGCCCCCTTGTTTTTGCCACCAAAGTGGATAACCTCACATTTATCTATATTATACTGCATCTGCCACGCATCTGCCCACTCACTCAACCTGTCCAGGTCACCCTGCAAACTCCTAACATCCTCTTCACAGTTCACACTGCCACCCAGCTTTGTGTCATCCGCAAACTTGCTAGTGTTGCTCCTAATTCCCTCTTCCAAATCATTAATATATATGGTAAACAGTTGCGGCCGCAACACCGAGCCTTGCGGCACTCCACTCGCCACTGCCTGCCATTCTGAAAAGGACCCGTTCACTCCTACTCTTTGCTTCCTGTCTGCCAACCAATTTTCTATCCATGTCAACACCCTACTCCCAATACCATGTGCTCTAATTTTAGTCACCAGTCTCCCGTGCGGGACCTTATCAAAGGCTTTCTGAAAGTCTAGATACACTACATCCACTGGCACCCATTTTACACATCCAAAAAAAATTCCAGAAGATTAGTCAAGCATGATTTCCCTTTCTTAAATCCATGTTGACTTGGACTAATCCTTTTACTGCTATCCAAATGCCCCATTATTACCTCTTTAATAATTGACTCCAGCATCTTTCCCACCACCGAAGTCAGGCTAACTGGTCTGTAATTCCCCGTTTTCTCTCTCTCGCTTCTTTCTTGAAAAGTGGAATAACATTAGCTATCCTCCAATCCACAGGAACTGATCCTGAATCTATTGAACATAGGAAAATTATCACCAATGCGTCCACTATTTCCAGAGCCACCTCCCTGAGGACCCTGGGATGCAGTCCATCAGGCCCAGGGGATTTATCATCCTTCAGTCCCATTAGCCTACCCAATACTATTTCTCCCCTAATGAAAATTTGTTTCAGTTTCTCTACCCCCTTAGATCCTCTGTCCTCCAGTACATCTGGGAGATTGTTTGTGTCTTCCTTAGTGAAGACAGATCCGAAGTACCTGTTCAACTCTTCTGCCATTTCCTTGTTGCCCATAATAATTTCACCCGTGTCTGCCTTCAAGGGACCCACATTTGACTTTGCTACTCTTTTTCTCTTAACATATCTAAAGAAGCTTTTACTGTCCTTCTTTATATTCCTGGCCAGCTTCCCTTCATAATTCATCTTTTCATCCCGTATTGCCCGGTTTGTTTCCTTCTGTTGTCCTATGAAAGTTTCCCAATCCTCTGGCTTCCGGCTACTCTTTGCTGTGTTATACATCTTTTCTTTTAGTTTTATTCTATCCCTAACTTCTCTTGTCAGCCACGGTTGCCTCCTACTACCCTTAGAATATTTCTTCCTTTTTGGAATGAAATGATCCTGCGTCTTCCGGATTATGCCCAGAAATTCCTGCCATTGCTGTTCCACCGTCATTCCTGCTAGGATGGTGCCAGGACAGAGTGTTTTTCCCAGAGTAGGGGAATCGAGAACCAGAGGACTTTGGTTTAAGGTGAGGGGGGAAAGATTTATAGGAACCTGAGGGGTAACTATTTTACACAAAGTGTGGTGGGTGTACTGCACGAGCTGCTGGTGGAAGTAATTGAGGCAGGTAGTTTCCCAATGTTTAAGAAATATTTAGACAGATACATGGATAGGATAGGTTTAGAGGATATGGGCCAAACGCAGGTATGTGGAACTCGTGTAGATGGGGCATGCTGGTTGGCATGGGCAAGTTGGGCCGAATGGTCTGATTCCTGCTGTATGACTAGATCGTCTCTCCCACCTCTCTGCCACATAATTTTTAGTTCTAATGGTTTTCTTTCCACAGATGCTGCCTAACCTGCTGAGCATTTCCATCATTTTCTGCTTCTTTTCAAGCTGTATATAAAGGTTGGGAGTAAGGTCTTGGCCAATTCCAAAGATGTCAGGTGAATATAGGGTGGCACAGTGGTGCAGCGGTAGAGCTGCTGCCTCAGAGCTTCCGAGACCCAGGTTCCTGACTTCGATCCTGATCTCGGGTGCTGTCTGTGTGGAGTTTGCACGTTCTCCCTGTGACCGCGTGGGATTCCTCTGGGTACTCCGGTTTCCCCCCACATCCCAAAGACGTGCGGGCGTGTGTGTGTTAATTTGCCCTCTGTAAATTGCCCCTAGTATGTCGGGAGTGAATGAGAAAGTGGGATAACATGGAACTAGAGCAAACAGGTGATCGATGGTCGGCGTGGATTCGGTAGGCCGAACGGCCTGTTTCCATGCTGTATCTTTAAACTAAATGACACTAAACTGAAATAAACTAAACAAAACTAAACTAAACTATTGCCACCTCAGATGCCAAAGAATGAACAAAAACAAGGGCCGGATCTTGGAACGTCTGTATACTTTCGCTCCACACTAAGTAGCACACTGGCACTCCAGAATGTTTATATAAATGATCTTAGATTGCAATTGAACAAATAAGGGCAGCATTGCAGGCTCTGAGTATGTAAACAATGGTCATAACAAAATGAATTCCAACGTGTCGGCCATGGACACTGAGTAGAAATTCCCTGGGGGGGGGGTCGGGGGGGGGGGGGGTGTCGGGGGGGGTCGGGGGGGGTCGGAAAGACCATGCTGATTAGTCACGTCACTTTTCAACCAGTGAACTGGAGCATTGCTGAAAAGATATGAGATATGTGACGTACTGACTTACTTTATTAGTAGGTGTGTTGGCCAAGTGAGAGTTCTAGGTTAGAGGAAACATTTGGACAGGTACATGGATAGGAGAGGTTTAGAGGGATATGGGCTAAACGCAGGCAGGTGGGCAAGTTGGGTCAAAGGGCCTGTTTCCATATCATATCACTATGTTTCTATGACTCTATGAGGGATCTGGCATGTAGGCCAAAGATAGTCCGAAAGTACTTCAGCAGAAAAAGTTTCAGCAAGTTCACAATCTCCATCAGATCGTAAATGTACCTGGCTCTGAGCTCAGTAGATTGTAGGATATCCCTGGACTCTGTGATAGTTGCTTAATGGCCCTGTCCCACGATGCGAGTTCATTCAAGAGCTCTCCCGAGTTTAAAAAAATCAAACTCGTGGTAAGCATGGAGAATGTACTTAGCGGGTACGTCGGAGCTCGGGGACGTCTCTTTGCGGCTCGTAAACGCTAACAGCAGGTACTCGGGAAGATTCGCTAACGGCAGGTAAGCACGGGTTGCTAACGGCAGGTAACATGTTGAAAAATGTCCACGAGAGCCCCGAGTAACGACGAGCGGCCATTACCGTAAATCTCCGAGTTCGAATCAGGGCAAACTCGGGAGAACTCTTTGAATGAACTCATACCGTGGGACAGGGCTTTAAGTATCACTATCATATCAGCCTCCACTGGTGAAGCAGCTGCCTCACAGCGCCAGAGACCCGGGTTCGATCCTGCCCCACGGTGCTGTCTGTGTGTAGAGTTTGCACATTCTCCCTGTGACCGCATGGGTCTCCTCCAGTTTCCCAAAGATGTGCAGGTTTGGAGGTTCATTGACCCTCTGTAAATTGCCCGCAGTGTGTAAATGGTGCCACTGTGCCGCTGAGATGGGACATCTTGGTCAGCAGAAGCAACAGAATAAAGCAGCGAGTAGAGCTGCTGTCTTACAGCGCCAGAGAACTAGGTTTGACCCTGACCTCAGTTGCTGTCTGTGTGGAGTTTGCACATGTCCTGTGACTTTCGTTTTCCTCCCATAAAGATGTGCAGGTTTGTAGCTTAATTTGCCCCTGAAAATTGCCCCTAGTGTGTGGGGAGTGGATGAGAAAGTAGGGTGACATAGAACTAGTGTGAACGTGTGATCGATGGTTGGCGTGGACTCGGTGGGCCGAAGGGCCTGTTTCCATGCTGTATCTATAAAGTTAACTAACTGGAGGAGATGGGCCGAAGGGCCTGCTTCGGTGCTGAATGACGCTGAAGTGATTAAACGATAAAGGCTGTCCATTTTGGTTGTAAAGTAGCTGAAGATTCCTTTGGTGTGGGCAGGCAGCAGGCAGGTTAATTGTGTGTTTTCATGCCTGGCTGTGTGTATCAATCAAGGGGAGTGAAGAATCTGGAGATGGTATCTCATGCACAAACCACAAAGTAAAATAAGACACAGCCTGGCTGCTGTCCAAGCCACGAAACCCGAAGTATACTGGAGCAAGGTGTGTACGTACAGTGGCTTATGCTTCATTTTAACTGCTGCTCTGGCATCTCCCCCAGGGTAAGACATTGGCTTTGACATGAAAATCAAAGCAATCAAATGGGATCTGAAAGAACACAGCACTGGGAGAGTTGCCACAAACTTAATTATTAACTAACCCTGGATATCGGTCAAACAAAAGAGCAGGCGTTGCAAAGAAATATAGGGACACATTTCCATTGTGTGATATTTATAGCAGAATCACTGTTGTTTTACCGTGGATCATCAAATTAAGTGATAGTATCCATGTGATATCTCTCTCTGCAGGAATATATTGATTTGTTTTTGCGGAAAAATTGATGGATAATTATGACGGAGCGATGTTAAGCGATAGTTAATGGAACCAGCAATCTGAAGTAGTGCAGGAAGGAACTGCAGATGTTAGTTTACACAGAAGACAGACTGGAGTAACTCAGTGGCTCAGGCAGCATCTCTGGAGAAAAGGAATATGAACAGTCTGAAGAAGGGTTTCGACCCGAAGCGTCACCTATTCCTTTTTTCCAGAGATGCTGTCCAACACGCTGAGTTACTCCAGCTTTTTATGTCTATCTTCAGTCTGAAGAAGTGTCCTGACCCGGAACGTCTATCCATTGGGCGGCACAGTGGCACAGCGGGTAGAGCTGCTGCCTCATGGCGCCCGAGGCCCGTGCTCAATCCTGGCCTTGGGTGCTGTCCGTGCGGAGTTTGCACGTTTTGCCTGTGACCGCGTGGGTTTCCTCCGGATGCTCTGCTTTCTTCCCACGTACATACGACGTGCTGGTCTGTTAGTTACATGTCCATCTTTAAATTGTTCCAGCGTGCAGGGAGTGGATGAGAAAGTGGGAGAACATAGAACTAGTGTGAACGGGTGTACACGATGGTTGCGTCAGTGCCGGATTTAGATGAAGCTGTTCCACGTGTGAGGCCCCCTCCCTCCGCGTTGGTTTTCAGCGCTTGCGGCGAGGCAGCGACCGGACAGCCATGGCGGCCAAATCTCCCACAATTCAAAGCGAGGGAGAAAGTGCCCAGCGCCGACCAGTTGCCGTTGCAGTGCGCATGCGCAGGGCGGCCGATGATGTGCGGGCCGTGGTTGTGCGCATGTGCAGGGGGGGAGGACGTGCAGGCCGCAGCAGTGCGCATGTGCAAGGCGACCTGCCGTGCAGGCGGATGAGGAGCGTGCAGAGCCCGGCGGCCTGGATATGGATTGCGGGGGAAGATGGAGAGAGAGAGATAGAGAGGGGGGCCGCCCAGAGTTGAACGGTAGGTGTCCTGCCTTGGCCGGAGGCCTCCCTAGATTTCGAGGCCCTAAGCTTCAGCCTTTGAAGCCTAGTGGTAAATCCGGCTCTGCGAGGCCCCCCTAGACCTCGAGGCCCTAAACTTAAGCTTGTCTAGCTTATAGGTAAATCCGGCCCTGGTTGGTGTGGACACGTTGGGCTACAGGGCCTGCTTCCCTACTGCTTCTCTTAACTAATTAACTATCTACGTCCTCCAGATATGCTGCCTGAATCATTGAGTTACTCCAGCACTGTGCTTTTTCTTTGTAAACTACCATCTGCAGTTCCTTGTCTTCAGCAGTTCATGCTATGAGGAATGTAAATACAATTTGGAGTTAATGATGCTAGTGAATAGTATTGGTGGGCAGACCAGGGATCTGAAATCTCAGTGCGACTCTATGAGGGACTCTATAGTGGTGTTCAGGCCAGGGATTTGATTTGATTTACAAAAGAGAACATTTGAGGATTATTGGAGAGTTTGTACGTCAGTGGGACTTTAATTTCTCAAACAATCTTCCAATTCCGTGCAAGGTTCTCAGTGGCATTATATTACCAATACTTTATTGCTTCAGACACATTGCTGGGGTTAGGTTTCAGATCCAGTCCTCACTTAATTAAATTTTTGGAACTTTTCACCCGCCATTTTCTTCTCACCTTTCCTGAGTCATAGACCAAACCTCTTAACTTGTGTATTGTTATGTTCATGTGATGAAGCGTGTTGGTAGACTGCTTGATATTTATGGAGTAAGGTGCTCTAGCGGCGGCACAGTGGCGCAGCGGGTAGAGCCGCTGCCAGTCAGCACCAGAGACCCTGGTTCGATCCTGACCTCGGGTGCTGTCTTTGTGTGGAGTTTGCACGATCTCCCGGTGACCGTGTGGGATTTCTCAGGCTGCTCCGGTTTCCTCCCACACCCCAAAGACATGCAGGTTTGTAGGCTAACTGGCCCTCTGTAAATTGCCCCTAGTGTGTAGGGAGGGAGTGGATGGGAAAGTGGGATAACATGGAACTAGTGTGAACGGGTGACCAATGGGCGGTGTGGACTCGATGGGCCACAGGGCTTATTTCCATGCTGTAACTCAAATCTAAACTAAACCAATGGAGTGCTTGCCTACATTATCTCTTCAACACTCGAAGGCTAGAGGACAGTAATCAACTGAACATAATTCGTTTATATTAGGCTATGAGTCCAAAATACGCTGAATATGTCACACCTGTCCATTGGTCCATGTTGGCTGTGGAAGAGGTGATAACAAGAGGATTTCAGAAAAGGAGTAAAGAGGTTCTTCTGCAGTTGTATAGGGCTCTGGTGAGACCACATCTGGAGTATTGTGTACAGTTTTGGTCTCCTAATTTGAGGAAGGACATCCTTGTGATTGAAGCAGTGCAGCGTAGGTTCACGAGATTGATCCCTGGGATGGCGGGATTGTCATATGAGGAAAGATTGAAAAGACTAGGCTTGTATTCACTGGAGTTTAGAAGGATGAGGGGTTATCTTATAGAAACATATAAAATTATAAAAGGACTGGACAAGCTAGATGCAGGAAAAATGTTCCCAATGTTGGGTGAGTCCAGAACCAGGGGCCACAGTCTTAGAATAAAGGGGAGGCCATTTAAGACTGAGGTGAGAAAAAACCTTTTCACCCAGAGAGTTGTGAATTTATGGAATTCCCTGCCACAGAGGGCAGTGGAGGCCAAGTCACTGGATGGATTTAAGAGAGAGTTAGATAGAGCTCTAGGGGCCAGTGGAGTCAAGGGATCTGGGGAGAAGGCAGGCACGGGTTATAGATAGGGGACGATCAGCTATGATCACAATGAAAGACAGTGCTGGCTCGAAGGGCTGAATGGCCTCTTCCTGCACCTATTTTCTATGTAACAAAGGGATATATGGATGTGAACAGTGGGACTGGCAGGATGACTGAGATGGGGGAGGGGATGTAGAGAGAGGGAAAGCAAGGGTTACCTGAAATTAGATAAATCAATATTCATACCGCTGAGGTGTGAGCTACCCAAGCAAAATATGAGTTGCAGTTCCTCCAATTATGCTGGGCCTCACTCTGACAATGGAGGAGGCCCAGGACAGAAAGATCAGGATGGGAATGGGAGGGGAGTTAAAATGTTTGGCAACCGGGAGATGTAGGTCAGTTACCTACAACTGGAGAATTCAAAGACTGGCCTTGTTTATGTTTGGAGGCTGTTTGAAGTTTGACATTAACTTTCCATGTGCACCTTGTCATAAGAGCGTCTCCATACGTGGCCAGCCTGAATATTTTGCTCTCTCGGCAGGCCTCTGTCCACCATGCATTACAATCGCAGCATTTATAAACTCCTAATTCACTGAATATGGGGTCGCAACGTATGGTAACCTCGACAATAGCTAACTGATGCTGCCGCAGAAAGAATTCCAGTGTTCATTTCTTTTTATATATCAAAAAAAAATCAATGAAATTAGTCATAATGGCTCAACAGCCCTGACTAAAAGGATGATAAGATAATACAGTTCTTTGTGATGTTTATTTTTACGCTCAAATCTTTTATCTTTATTATTAACTTGGGACCCATCAAAGAGGAACAAAAACATATTTTATAAAGTATGTGCTTCCAACGGAGGGGGAGGTGAGGGAGGGTGGAGTGAGAGGAAGTTAATAGAATCCCTTTGCCACCCGACACAAAATAAAAGTCTTTTATCTTTTGTCGAGCTTCGATTCGATCAGGCTTTTTTTGTTGTTGTTTCCTGCTTGTGTTTTTTTTCCCGTTGACTTTTGCAACCCTTTTACAGATGCTCATTGTGGTATTTTGGTTTAAAAAAAAAGGCAGAATCAAAAGCAAAATGGGAGCAGAAGTGGATGTTAAACGCCGGCTACCCCTCCCTCCGAGGTGAGAGTGCGGCTCACCATTGCTGTCCCATCGTCACCGAGTCATCTCCGACCCGCGTGCAGATCTAATGTGTCTCCACCGCTCCTTCTTAAATGGAGAAACCTCGCACTCTGCCAAGAACCGGCCAAAGTGAAAATATGCAGCTGTTTATAGAAGTACTTACATTTGATAATATTTGCCTGTTGTCCAGCTGACGGAAGCCAAAATAATTGTGCATACTTTAATCCTTTCAGGGAACAGTGTAGTTCCACTTCGGGAACATTGATTTAATCAGGCAGAAAAGGGCAGTACAGTGGCATGGTGTAGAGTTGCTGCCTCACAGTGACAGAGACCCGGGTACGATCATGGCCACGGGTGCTATCTGTGTAGAGTTTGCCAGTTCTCCCCGTGATCGCATGGGTTTTCTCCGGGTGTTCCGGCTTCCTCCCACACTCCAAAGACGTACAGGTTTGTAGGTTAACTGGTTCCTGTAAAATTGCCCCTTGTGTGTAGGATAGTGCTAGTGTGCGGTGTGATCGCTGGTCAGCGTAGACTCGGTGGACCAAGGGGTCTGTTTCCACACTGCATCTCTGTACAATCGCCTCTCAGTCCTTGCCCTCTGCAGCAGGCATCCTTTTGGGTGTTCTCAACTATTCCAAATTTTATTTGGGAACCAGAGGACATAAGTTTAAGGTGAGGAGGAGGTAAAGCATTAATATGGCCGTGAGTGGCAACTTCATCACACAGAGGGAGGTGGGCGTATGGAACGAGCCGCTGGAGGAGGTACTGTAGTTCAGGCAGGTACTATCATAGGGAGTTAGATGTGGCCCTTGTGGCTAAAGGGATCAGGGGGTATGGAGAGAAGGCAGGTACAGGATACTGAGTTGGATGATCATATTGAATGGCGGTGCAAGCTCGAAGTGACGAATGGCCTACTCCTGCACCTATTTTCTATGTTTCTATGTTTCTATAACGTTTAAGAAACATTTAGACAGGTACATGAATAGGGCAGGTTTAGAGGGATAAGGGCCAAACGCAGGCAGGTGGGACTAGTGTAGATGGGGCATGTTGGTCAGTGTGGGCAAGTTGGGCCGAAGGGCCTGTTTCCGTGCTGTATCGCTCTATGACTGTATGACTGAGCTGTAGTTGCCAAAGTGCATTTAGGAGCGCAGTGTTTGTGAAGTGCTCCACAGAGTGGGTTACCAATATCATTTGGCAATGGTGAGCAGGAAGGGGAAGGAACACCATGCTACATCTCACGGAGATGTGAGATGAAGGCTCTGAAGCATATGGAGCGGTGGGTCTGCCAAGGGTCACGGCAACAGGGAAGTGGGGCGCAGAGTGAATCACTATCACCCTATGAATATTATCACCATCGCAGAGCAACACTGAAAGATTCACCATGTTCTATGTCAAAATGCCTTTGGTCTGTGTTTGTGATCCCAGCAGATTGTCTCTGCAATGGTAACGTGCCAAGTGTGCTGCGTTTGGTCTCTCTCTCTGTTTTCTACTTCCATTTAACCGACAGATGGGTGCATCGTCCCTGTGTGTCTTTCACCATCAGGTCAGGCTAGATTGATTTTACGGGCAGCCAGCTCTCTTCCCTGCACAGACACCTACTCTGCCATCCACGCTAGCATCTTGCAATCTGGTGCAAGGCTGGGAGATGGGAACAGGCGATATACTCAGCCTGTAGCTTCTCATCTCAGGCTCCCAGTGTTGGTGCAGCCTTTATCAAGGAAGGAACGAGAGCAAAGCTGATTTGGCAGAATTCTAGTATTATTACAACGTGGCTTCAATCCAGCACCGGGATTTTATGGGCAGCACAGTGGTGCAGCTGCTAGAGCCGCTGCCTCACAGCGCCAGAGACCCGGGTTCCATCCTGATTACGGGTGCTGTCTGTGTGTGGAGTTTGCACGTTCTCCCCTTGACCACGTAGGTTTCCTTCCACATCCCAAAGACGTGCGGGTTTCAAAGTTAATTGGCCCTCTGTAAATCGACCCCAGTGTGCAGGGAGTGAAGGAGAAAGTGGGATAGCATAGAACTAGTATGAACGGGTGTGGGCTGAGGGGCCTGTTTCCATGCTGTATCTCTAAAGTGAAACTAACAATTTAGAATGAATCCAAGAAATGTACATTAGTGTGAGAATGGAAAGATTACCGACAAGTGAATGGACTTGCTTTGGTAAAAATGCACACCAATAGTTAAAATGTCTCTATGGATAGAGAAACATTTCACATTCGAGCACATCAAACAAAATATTTAAGAAGGAACTGCAGATGCTGGAAAATCGGAGGTACACAAAAATCTATGGAGCGAAGGAGATAGGCAACGTTTCGGGCTGAAACCCGAAGGGTTTCGGCCCGAAACGTTGCCTATCTCCTTCGCTCCATAGATGCTGCTGCACCCGCTGAGTTTCTCCAGCATTTTTGTGTACCTTCAAACAAAATATTGTCAGCACAGTGGCGTAGGTAAACCTTGAGTTGCAGGGAGAATGTACAAACTCTTTGCAGTCACCACCTGGGTGTCTGACGCTGTAAGGCACCAGCTCTAACTCTGCACCACTGTGCCGCCCCATTTGCCCACATTTGGTCCAGATCCCTCTAAACCTTTTCTGTCCGTGTACCTGTCCAAATGTCTTTAAAACATTGTTATAGTACCTGCCTCAACTACCTCCTCTGGCAGCTCGTTCCATTTACCCACCACCCTCTGAGTGAAAAAGTTGCCCCTCGGGTTCTTATTAAACCATTCTCCACTGACCTTAAACCCATGCCCTCTTGTGCTTGATTCCTCTGCCCTGGGAAAAAACTCTTGGTAATCTTTTAAGATCTCTCTATTTCATTTTTTTTAGTTCTATCTCTCTCTCTCACATTTTCTCCCTGCATTTGATACTGTTCTGTACTCTTCAATTCTGTTCATCCTCTGCTGCATCAGTAGTGACAAAATCAGTCATATCTTCCTCAAAATTCATTCTCTCTCTCTCAAATTTGTGCAATTCATTAATCCTTCTGTTCATCTTTCTTTCTGTAATTTGTACTTTTAAAATTACAGAGATCCCTATTGCCTTATCATTGCTTCCTGATTTTTCCAAATGATGTGCTCCATTTTTAATGAACATTGCCTTGGCAAAATTAGTTGTACGGCTTGTAGCTATAAGTAGAAGTTGGAACAACAGATTGTTTTCTTTGGAGCATCAGAGGTTGAGGAGAGACCTGATAGAAGTATATTAAATTATGAGAGGCAAAGATAGGTAGACCACCAGAACCTTTTTCCCAGGGTGGAACTGTCAAAGACTAGAGGGCAAAGCTTTAATGTGAGAGATGAAGGAAGAAGTGTCTGAAGATGGGTCGACACGAACTGTCACCCATCGATGATCTCCAGAGATGTTGCCTGACCTGCGAAGTTACTCCAGCACTTTGTGTCCCAAGGTTTAAAGGAGATCTGTGGGTAGGGTTGCCAATTTTCCCACAAATAAGGGACAAATTCCCGACGGCAATTCGTTGACCGACTTGGCCGTGGCTGGGTGAATGATGATTGGCCCGGGTGATGGACTGCACATAAAGCCCAGCTGGTGGGTCAGCTGAGGAGTCTTGGCCCGGGCCGCGCGACGTCGCGCGCAAAGTCCGGCGCCCCATCCAACACATGAACCAATGATTGGCCATGAGAAGGAGGGGTGGTGCTGTCGGCGGTAAGCGAAGGTCCTAAGGTCAGGCAGCTGGCCGGGCTTCTGACCGACGGGGCCATGGGCGAGGACCTGTTGCTGCACTCTATGGGCTGCACTACGTCGGGACGGATGTGGCGGGGCCGGACACGGCGCTCTGACCCGACAGTCCCCTCGACCCAAGTAATAGCAGTTAAATGCGGGACAAGGGCGATCCCGTCTGGGACAAATCAATTTAGCCCAACATACGGGATGTCCCAGCTAATGCGGGGCAGTTAGCAACCCTATCTGTGGGGTAAGTTTTTTTTTAACAGATGGTGGTGGGTGCCTGGAATGTGCTGCTACGGGTGGTGCTGGAGGCAGATGTGATAGTGGTGTTTAAGAGCGTTTAGGTAGACACATGGATATGCAGCGAATGGAGAGATATGGATCACATGCCAGCAGTGGAGATAAATGTATCTTGGCAGTATGTCCTGCATTGACATTGTGGGCTAAAGGCCTCTTCCTGTGCTGTACTGAAAGAGAAAGGAAAAAATAAATATTTTTGCAAATAGACGCTCACTCTAGAGACAGCCAGGGAGTGAATGGCAGTTTGCAATAAAGTTTTGAGGGTTGTTAACATATCAGCATGCTTTGAATGCCATTGTTACCCTTAGCTTAACATTCCTTGGGATGGTTGGAATAGAATGGGGCGGAACGGTGGCGCAGTGGTGGAGTTGCTGCCTTACATTGCCAGAGAGCCGGGTTCGATCCTGACTACGGGTGCTGCCTGTACGGAATTTGTACGTTCTCCCCGTGACCCGCGTGGGTTTTCACCTGGTGCTCCGGTCTCCTCCCACCACCCAAAGGCGCACGGGCTTGTAGGTTAATTGGCTTCGGTAAAATTGTAAATTGTGTGTAGGATAATGCTAGCGTACTGGGTGATCTCTGGTCGGCACGGACTCGGCGGGCCGAAGGGCCTGTTTCCGCACTGTATCTCTAAAGTCGAATGTAAAGTGTAAACTATAAGATATTTCTGTGCAAATAATTTGGACCACAATCTGTTCATTTGGGATAAAATAATTGCTTGGGTCTTTCAGAGGAGATAATTCTTAATGGCGTGACATGACCCTTCAGGTGGTTGTGAAAGAGTGGACGGTGTGTTGTTTTTAGTAGCTGAGGCTCTCAGTAAATTGCTGTGAATACACCCAGCAGTTGACAGGCTGTATTAAGACAAACTGCCCCTTCTCTGACAGATAAAATAAATCAGGTGTTTAGTCAAATTAAAATACTTCTGCTGAACCGGGCTCTCGGGAGCAGCGATCCACCTGACAAATCCAAGAGAAACTAAAGACAGATGCGCCTTGATATTATTTTAAGGACCTGGTAAAAAAAACTTAACACTTTAAGTGCCATTTCAATCTCTATCTGTCCTCCCCACACATTCCCACAGGGCATATATTTCTCAGAGCTGACGGGAATCACCGTGTCTGCACTGCCTTGAAGATTGTGTGGGAAGGAACTGCAGATGCTGGGCCATTGTGGGCTCAACCCTTCCCCACGTCACCTGCTGCCAGCCCTGTTTTGCTCTGGCCTTGTCTTGACTCCAGTCTCCCCCCCGCACCTCCCCCCACCTATACCATTCAGTCTGAAAAAGGGTCTCGATCCGAAACGTCACCCATTCCTTTTCTCCAGAGATAGAAAATATAGAAAATAGGTGCAGGAGGAGGCCATTCGGCCCTTCGAGCCTGCACCTCCATTCATTGTGATCATGGCTGATCGTCCCCAATCAATAACCCGTGCCTGCCTTCTCCCCATATCCCTTGACTCCACTAGCCCCTAGAGCTCTATCTAACTCTCTCTTAAATCCATCCAATGATTTGGCCTCCACTGCCCTCTGTGGCAGGGAATTCCATAAATTCACAACTCTCTGGGTGAAAAAGTTTTTTCTCACCTCAGTCTTAAATGAGTTTTTTCTCACCTCAGTCTTTATTCTAAGACTGCGGCCCCTGGTTCTGGACTCGCCCAACATTGGGACATTTTTCCTGCATCTAGCATCCAGTATTCCCCCTCATCCTTCTAAACTCCAGTGAATACAAGCCTAGTCTTTTCAATCTTTCCTCATATGACAGTCCCGCCATCTTAGGGATCAATCTCGTGAATCTACGCTGCACTGCCTCAATCACAAGGATGTCCTTCCTCAAATTAGGAGACCAAAACTGTACACAATACTCCAGATGTGGTCTCACCAGAGCCCCTATACAACTGCAGAAGAACCTCTTTACTCCTATACTGAAATCCTCTTGTTATGAAGGCCAACATTCCATTAGCTTTCTTCACTGCCTGCTGCACCTGCACGCCAACTTTCATTGGGTACAAGGACACCCAGGTCTCGCTGCACCTCCCCCTTACCTAACCTAACCCCATTGAGATAATAATCTGCCCCCTTGTTTTTGCCGCCAAAGTTGATAACCTCACATTTATCTATATTATACTGCATCTGCCAAGCATCTGCCCACTCACTCAACCTGTCCAGGTCACCCTGCACCCTCCAAATCATTAATATATGGTTAACAGTTGCGGCCCCAACACCGAGCCTTGCAGCACTCCACTCGCCACTGCCTGCCATTCTGAAAAGGACCCGTTCACTCCTACTCTTTGCTTCCGGTCTGCCAACCAATTTTCTATCCATGTCAACACCCTACTCCCAATACCATGTGCTCTAATTTTAGTCACCAGTCTCCCGTGCGGGACCTTATCAAAGGCTGGCTGTCCTGCTGAGTTAATCCAGCACTTTGTGTCTATCTGCCTTCAAGACCATTGAGCGATTCTTGAACTTGTTGATGTGTAAATTCGAAGACACAACCCTGCTTTATCCAAGTGTGATCATGAAACAAGTGGTGTAGAGCGGTGAGCTTCAGTGCTCTCTGGTTTAGGGTCGGAGGAAGGCTGCTGCCTCACTGTTAGTTGAGCTGCGTTTAAACTCCAGGTCGCAGTGCCAGAGACTTGAGTTCAACCAGAACTCCAGTGCCCAGGGCTTTGCCTCCGAACCCAAAAGAAACTGTGGATGGATTGTGAAGTTTACCTCATCCCCGCCCTATCCACTCATGCATAGCCCCCAACTCGGGAGTAGAGAGAGAGGGCAGAGAGAGAGGGGGCAGAGACAGAGAGAGTGGGGCAGAGTCAGAAAGAGAGGGGCAGGGACTGTGAGAGAGGGACAGAGACAGGGAGATAGAGGCAGAGACAGAGAGAGAGAGGGGCAAAGAGAGAGAGTGGCAGAGACGGGGGGGGGGAGGAGGAGGAGGGGGGAGAGGAGGAGGGGGGAGAGGAGGAGGGGGGAGAGGAGGAGGAGGGCGGGGAGAGACCCGACCCTAGGAGAAGGGACCCGAGACGGACCCGACCCGAGACGGACCCGAGAGCTCGTTCTTCAGTCGCAGCGCGTGGAACACAGTGCATGAAACACAGCGCACAGATCCATTGTGACGTCACCAGCTAAAGATGCCGGTCTTTTTCAAAGTTTTTTCAGATTTGTGAACATTTTCATTAATAACCTGAGAAATAAAGCATGACTTTTTCAGATAAGGCGATTTCGGACTGCACGGGATAAATCTCTATTGGAATATGTAAAACTGTTACCGTTAGTGTCTCGTTTCTTCGAGAAGATGTGATTATACACAAAAAAATACACACACACACACATGTCCAAGATCAGAGTTTTATAATTATAGAGATACACTGAACATTTTCATTTGTTTATTATGGGTTTGACAGAGTAGAATGTTTACATCTCTGTTGTGTTGCTGCAAGTAAGAATTTCATTGGTCCGCTTTGGGACATATGTTCATTAGTGAGAAGAGCAGAATTAGGCCATTCGGCCCATCAAGTCTACTCCGCCATTCAATCATGGCTGATCTATCTTTCCCTCTCAACCCCATTCTCCTGCCTTCTCCCCGTAACCCCTGACACCCGTACTAATATGATGATAAAACACTCTTGACCACTCTTGACTCTAGAATAATCGTACTAACCTGAGACATGACACTTAAGTAGTGAGGCCAATCAATGTGGGCTGTGTGGGGCAATGGCTTGTTATCTTTATTTTTCACTTTATAAATCATACCATCTTACCGATCCCAGTTAACTCTGCAAAAAATTGACATAAATTGCTGGAGTAAGTCAGCATCCCTTCTTTAAGGGTCCTGACCTGAAATGTCACCTATCCATGTTCTCCGGAGATCCTGCCTGAGCCGCTGAGTTATTCCTGAAGCGTCACCTATCCATATTCTCCAGAGATGCTGCCTGAGCCGCTGAGTTATTCCAGCACTTTGTGTCCGTTTTTGTAAACCAGCATCGGCAGTTCCTTGTTCCTGCACTTATCTCTGTGCTTGCCTTCAGAATAGGTTAGGTGTCTTGGCACCAGACAGTTCGTACCAGTTGACAGAAGGTAATGCTGATGCTGGTTTACAATGGCCCAAGCAATTCAACGGGTCTGGCATCATCTCAACATAGTACAATAGTAGTTCAGTAGAGCAGTTCTGAACTACTATCTACTTCATTGGTGACTCTCGGACTATCTTTGATCGGACTTTGCTGGCTTTACCTTGCACTAAACGTTATTTCCTTATCATGTATCTACACACTGTGAATGGCTCGATTGTGATCATGTATTGTCTTTCCGCTGACTGGTTAGCACGCATCAAAAGCTTCTCACTGTACCTTGGTACACGTGACAATAATCTAAACTAAACTGAACTAGAGAGAACAAAAGGCCTGGGTTTTTCCGAATCTACTGGAAATTAGTTTGAGCTATTAAGGGATCAATACTGGTCCTAACTCCCAGCCCACCAAACCCAGGAGAACAGAACAGGCAGTATCTCTGGATCACCCATTGCTTCTATCCAGAGATGCTGCCTGTCCTGCTGAGTTATTCCAGCATTTTGTGTGTATCCCCAGTAGAACAGACGTCTGTCTCACAATGTAGTCATTTGTTGTGTACAGTTTATACTCTCTAATATCTTAAATTGACCATTATTTACAGAGAGGTAGATAAATGCAAGTAGGGCAGTTTCTAGTGACAATACTGCTTTAATAACCAATAAATGATTGTGAGTAATCTGTGTGGAGTTATTATAATTTAATTACACTAATAAAATATTGATGGTAATTTTGCAAGCAAGCTGACACATCTGAAAGATTATGCAAAGCAGATCTGTAATAAATGATCAATGGAACATAAAGTGGAGTCCAGATATTGCTATTGATTTATGCAGAATAATGCAGGACGTATGGAATATAGTCATTATACACAATTTTGTACACTTTACTATATAATTTTGACTGAGACAATGAAGTCAAGGAATGACAACATCGCACACAACTGCTCCCACAGTATTGGCATTCTTTGCTTATGTATTGTAAGCTTTAGTGGCAATAGACAGGAATGGTTTCTTCCCAGCTGTTAGCAGGCAACTGAGCCGTCCCTCTCACAGCTAGAGTGCGGTCCTGACCTCCCATCTACCTCATTGGAGACCTTTGAACTATCTATAATCTGACTTTATCGGACTTCAATGTTATGCCTTTGCACTAATATTCACACCATGACTCTGTAAGTACTTGAACTCACAGAAACATGGGAAACAGAAGCAGGAGTAGGCCATTCGGCCCTTCGAGCCAGCACCACCATTCAATATGATCATGGTTGATCATCCAAAATCAGTACCCCGTTCCTGCTTTCTCTCCATATCCCTTGATTCCGTTAGCCCTAAGAGTTATACCTAGGAGGTGGGGAGGGGGGGGGGGGGGAGGGGAGTGGGGAGGGGGGGGGGGGGGGGGGGGGGGGAACCAGTTCAATAAACAACACTATGGTTTGCCTTGTTCATATTGGAATGTGGTCATGCAACGATATTGTTGCGACTGTTTTGGGCTGTTATCCATTTGTGTGTTTCACTTGTGTGAATGCTGAGGGGAATGAATTAACGGTTTGATTGATTGAAGGAAAGAGCATGGAAACAGGCCCTTCGGCCCATTAAGTCATCACTCGTTCACACTAGTTCTCCCACTTCCTCATCCACTCCCTACACACTAGGAGCAAGGTACAGAGGGCCGATTAACCTACAAACCCCCACGTCTAAGGATGTAGGAGGAAACCAGAGCACCCGGAGAAAACCCGCGCAGTCACAGGGAGAACATACAAACTCCACACAGACAGCACCTGAGATCAGGATGGGGACACGGGTCACTGGCGCTGTGAGAAAGCAGCTCTACCCGCTGCATCACCGTGGGGCTAGAGATTTATGTCTTCCTGTACATACATAGCGAAAAACGCTGAAGGGATTATTTGTTCGTCCTCATCAAAACATTCTGAACAACATCAAAGACAATTATTTATTTGGGTTTCCCAGGAAAACAAGATAGCAATTCTTTAAAGGGCACATTAACCCTGATAGCTTCTAATCTCAGGACAAATAGATTTGGTGGACGGATGACATCAGTAATGTGATACATCCATAGCCTAAAATCTTTCTGTGCTGATTAATTAATGATAGCACCGTCTCTTGGTACCTAAATATTTTACATATGTGCAATGTAATGATTATACTAAAATAAATTCAAGGTCATGATAGATACAAGAAGCTGGAGTAACTCAACAGGATAGGCAGAATCTCTGGGGAGAAGGAATGGGGGACATGTCGGGTTGAGACCCTTCTTCAGGCTCAACAGTCCCGATGAAATTTAGAAAGCAGTTGAAGATTTTTCTTATCATTTGATCTGACCTCAAGTAAGATTTTTCAAGTAAGAATTTTATTGTTCCATTTCAGGGCATATGACTTTCTCCTATATATCGGTGAGAACAAGCGCAGGCTCGGCGATCGTTTCGCTGAACACCTCCGCTCAGTCCGCCTAGACCTACATGATCTCCTGGTTGCTAAACACTTTAACTCCCATTCCCATTCCCACACTGACCTTTCTGTCCTGGGCCTCCTCCAATGTCAGAGTGAGGCCCAGCGCAAATTGGAGGAACAGCACCTCATATTTCGCTTGGGTAGCCTACACTGCAGCGGTATGAACATTGACTTCTGTAACTTCAAGCAACCCTTTCTTTCCTTCTCTCTCCATCCCTCCCCATCCTAGTTCACAACTAGTTTGACAGTCCTCCTGATTAAATTTTACTTTGTATGCCTCCTTGTTAGCTTCCTCTAGCTAAAAATTATTCTACATTTTCCTTGACATTCATCCCCTTTGATCTCTCGTTTTCACACCTTACACATCCTTATCTCTCTTCCTTCTCCGCTGACTTTCTATCTGAAGAAGCATCTAGACCCAAAGCCTATTCCTTCCATCCAGAGATGCTGCCTGTCCCACTGAGTTACTCCAGCATTTAGTGTCTATTTTTGACAATAAATGACTCTTCTCGTGATTCAACATTTAAATATGTGTAATCACTCACAATAACACAACATTATTCTCTTTATCTTGCGTCACTGTGGATGGCTTGATTGTGATCATGTATAGTCTTTTTGCTGACTGGTTAGCACGCAACAAAAACAAGTTTTCACTGTTCCTGAGTACACGTGATAATAAATTATACTAAACTAAAACTAACAAAGTTCAAAGTCATCCCAGTTTTGCATCCATTCCCTTCACAACATGAGCAATATACAGAGGCCAAATCACCCACAAACCCGCAAGACCATAAGACATAGGAGCAGAATTAAGACATTCAGCCCATCAAGTTTACTCTGCCATTCGATCATGGCTGATCTATTTTTCCCTCTCAATCCCATTATCCTGCCTTCTCACATGACCTTTGATGCACTTACTAGTCAAGAACCTATCAGAGAGGAAACCGGAGCACCTGGCGGAAACCCACGTGGTCAGAGGGAGAACGTGCAAACTCCACACACATAGACAGTGCCCAAGGTCAGGTTCGAACCCTGTGAGGTAGCGACTCTACCTATATACTGCCAAATATATTCAGCCTCTCAGATGCTATTTAGGTCCAAAACAGAACAATGAGTTGCTCTAATGGTCATTTTGCCTTGCATGCCACCTCAGCAAAAGCCATTACATGCAGGAGAAAACAACAGTGTTACATACACCATAATCTCCGATTTCAGCTGCTGTTGTGGCTTGCCTCCACTTTGATGTCCAGGTTCCTGATATCTGAACCTTTTATAACAGCCATTCAACTCACCAACATCTATTATTACGCGCATAATATCTTTGTTGGACGAGACAAGTAAACTTGCCAAGATGCAGCGTCAGCCAAGAACATAATGTGCGAAAACATTTGGTGCAAATCCAGTTTTCAACTCAGGCTTCAAAGAAACAAAAAGCTAACATTTGTCGTCTGAAAGTAGAACAAATTAAGATTGTGAAATGCTAATGGTGATGATACTGGTGCGTTTTGTGTGGAGAAAATGTTTCTACATTCTTTTATTGTTCCTCATTAGTATATCACCTGCATGTCTTAATCTGCTGTTTGCAAAAAGACACGAATTGGAAAGACTTTACCATACCTCTTTCTAGCTGTTTGTTACTAACAACTGAAAATTCTTTAGCCACTTGCAGTAATTCAGTGTGAAGGATTGGTATTGTATTCATAGACACTTGAGTATTTTAAATACGCCATATGAATTTTACAAATTATGTAGCTGAGATCTTTTAATAGGTCCTCACCTTCACTTCCTTTCAACTCTATTTGATCACCATTATGTGAAAACCATTACTAGAAAGCAGAACTTACCCTGTAGATTCTTGCCGAGTGTACAGGGGCGATACGGTGGCGCAGTGGTAGAGTTGCTGCCTCACAGCGCCAGGGACCCGGGTTCCATCCTGACTACGGGTGCTGTCTGTACGGAGTTTGTACATTCTCTATGTAACTGTGTGGGTTTTCTCCCAGTGCTCTGGTATCCTCCCACACTCCAAAGACATACAGACCTCAGTAAAAATTGTAAATTGTCCCTAGTTTATCGGATAGTGCTAGTGTACGGGGTGATTGCGGGTCAGAACGTACAGTTGGGCCGAAGGGCTGTTTCCGCGCTGTGTCTCCAAAAAAAGAACTAAACATTACTAGAAAGCAGAACTTCTCTCTTCTTGCCAAATGTAATGTTCAGAGGTTTGGGAACAAGATTGTCTGAAGGATATAAATAGTGGTGAAGACAGTGGCCTGTTGCGTGTTGAAAGAGTGCATTGCCATAGGAGAAACTGAACCAAGGCACGACCCACATTTTCCTTTGATTTTCATCTCTTTTGATCTCTTACACTTCCTTATCTCTGTAACTTGTTCTCTCCTGCCGCTCAGTCTGAAGAAGGGTCTCGACCCAAAACATTACCCATTCCTTCTCTACAGAGATGCTGCCTGTCCCGCTGAGTTACTCCAGCATTTGTGTTTATCTTGGCTTCATTATTGTCATGTGTACTGAGGTACAGTGAGAAGCGTTGCTTTGCATGCTATCCAAACAGAACAGGTGTACCATACATAGACACAATCAAGCCAAACTCCAGTACAATAGGTAGAGCAAAGGGGAAGATACAGTGCAGAATATAGTTCTCAGCTTTGTAGCGCATCAGTTCCAGAGACAAAGTCCAATGTCCACAATGGGGTAGAGGTGAATTGGACAGCACCATAGCTTACTGAAGGCTAATTCAGAAGCCTGATAACCGAGGGGAAGAAGCTGTTCCTGAGTCTGGTGGTGCGCACTCTCAAACTTCTGTACCTTCTACCGAACGAGAGCGGGGAGAAGAAGGAATGACCAGGGTGGGGCAGGTCTTTGATTATGTTAGCTGCATAAAGGCAGCATTAAGTGTAGATGAAGTCTGTGGTGGGGAGTCTGGTCTGTGTGCTGGACTGGGCTACATCCAAAACTCTCTGCAATTTCTTGTGGTCTTGATGCGGCACTGCTTCAGTACTGTTCTGCTGTGATCCTTGTGTTGGTCTGTCCCACTTACGTGATTTTTTCGGCGTCTAGCCGGCACCCGTCATAGTCGCAGCAGGTGGCCAAAAATGTTCAACATGTTGTAAAATCCAGCAGCGACCAGAAAAAGGTACGACTCATTGGGCGACTACTCACGACCCATACAGGCGTCACCCCACGACATGTCGACACGTGATGCCTGTGAGTAGTCATGTTGAAAATTGTCGGCCAGCTGCTGCGACTATAACGGGTGCCCGCAGTCGCCGAAAAAATTGCGTAAGTGGGACAGGCCCTTTGGACTTTAGAGTTGGGATTTGTAGTCGGATCCTTGTGACCCAAAGGTAAGTAAACTATCAATTGTGTACTACTAACAGACAGGTGTATTTAAGGAACTGCACGGTCCTTGTAATGGGATTTCTACAACCCCTCCAGCTGTGCATTAAGTAAACAAGTCATTATCTCTTGCTGGTGATTGAGATAACCAGAGAGGAACTGGCAGAGATATGGATGAAGAGATGAGGAAATGGTCCCCGAGAGATAATCAACTAAAATAGTCAGGAGTCAAGAGGCATGAGTTGTCATGTGTCCCAGATAGAAGAATGACATTCTTACTTGTAGCAGTACAACAGAATATGTAAATAAAGTACACAGTAAACAATATAATAACCAGGAAAAAAAGTTATATATGTGTATATATATATATAACACTCTGAAGAAGAGTCTCGACCCGATACGACACCCATTCCTTCTCCAGAGATGCTGCCTATCCCGCTGAGTTACTCCAGCTTTTTGTGTCTGCATTATGTACACATACACACACACACACACACACACACACACACACACACACACACACACACACACACACACACACACACACACACACACACACACACACACACACACACACACACACACACACACACTCCACACACGCTCACACATATGGGAAGGAGCTCCAGATGCTGGTTTAAACTGAAGATAGACACAAAAAGCTGGAGTAACTCAGCAGGATAAGCACCATCTCTGGAGAAAAGGAACAGGTGATGTTTTGGGTCAAGTCTGAAGAAGGGTCTTGATCCAAAATGTCATCTATTCCTTTTCTCCAGAAATGATGCCTGACCCGTTGAGTTACTCCAGCATTTGTGTCTAACTTCAGTTTAAACCAGCATCTGCAGCGCCATCCTATGCAGTATTTGCAATATACAGTGGCTTGCAAAAGTATTCATATCCCTTGAACTTTTCCACATTTTGTCACGTAACAACCACAAACGTAAATGTATTTTATTGGGATTTTATGTGATAGGCCAACGCAAAGTGGCGCATAATTGTGAAGTGGAAGGAAAATGATACATGGTTTTCAATTTTTTTTACAAATAAAAAACTGAAAAGTGTGGCGTGCAAAAGTATTCAGCCCCCTTTACTCTGATACCCCTAAATAAATCCAGTGCAACCAATTGCCTTCAGAAGTCACCTAATTAGTAAATAGAGTCCACTTGTGTGTAATCTAATCTCAGTATAAATACAGCTGTTCTGTGAAGGCCTCAGAGGTTTGTTAGAGAACATTAGTGAACAAACAGCATCATGAAGCCCAAGGAACACACCAGACAGGTCAGGGATAAAGTTGTGGAGAAGTTTAAAGCAGGGTTAGGTTATCAAAAAATATCCCAAGCTTTGAACATCTCACGGAGCACTGTTCAATCCATCATCCGAAAATGGAAAGAGTATGGCACACCTGCAAACCTACCAAGACATGGCCGTCCACCTAAACTGACAGGCCGGGCAAGGAGAGCATTGATCAGAGAAGCAGCCAAGAGGCCCATGGTAACTCTGGAGGAGCTGCAGAGATCCACAGCTCAGGTGGGAGAATCTGTCCACAGGACAACTATTAGTCGTGCACTCCACAAATCGGGCCTTTATGGAAGAGTGGCAAGAAGAAAGCCATTGTTGAAAAAAAGCCATAAGAAGTCCCGTTTGCAGTTTGCCACAAGCCATGTGGGGGACACAACAAACATGTGGAGGAAGGTGGTCTGGTCAGATGAGACCAAAATTGAAGTTTTTGGCCTAAATGCAAAACGCTATGTGTGGCGGAAAACTAACACTGCACATCACCCTGAACACACCATCCCCACTGTGAAACATGGTGGTGGCAGCATCATGCTGTGGGGATGCTTTTCTTCAGCAGGGACAGGGAAGCTGATCAGAGTTGATGGGAAGATGGATGGAGCCAAATACAGGGCAATCTTGGAAGAAAACCTGTTAGAGTCTGAAAAAGACTTGAGACTGGGGCGGAGGTTCACCTTCCAGCAGGACAACGACCCTAAACATACAGCCAGAGCTACAATGGAATGGTTTAGATCAAAGCATATTCATGTGTTAGAATGGCCCAGTCAAAGTCCAGACCTAAATCCAATTGAGAATCTCTGGCAAGACTTGAAAATTGCTGTTCACAGACGCTCTCCATCCAATCTGACTGAGCTTGAGCTATTTTGCAAAGAAGAATGGGCAAAAATTTCAGTCTCTAGATGTGCAACGCTGGTAGAGACATACCCCAAAAAACTTGCAGCTGTAATTGCAGCGAAAGGTGGTTCTACAAAGTATTGACTCAGGGGGGCTGAATACTTTTGCACGCCACACTTTTCAGTTTTTTATTTGTAAAAAAATTTGAAAACCATGTATCATTTCCCTTCCACTTCACAATTATGCACCACTTTGTGTTGGTCTATCACATAAAATCCCAATAAAATACATTTACGTTTGTGGTTGTAACGTGACAAAATGTGGAAAAGTTCAAGGGGTATGAAAACATTTGCAAGCCACTGTATATATATATAGTGTGTGTGTGTGTGTGTACATATATATATATATATATATATAAGGTAGACAAAAAAATGCTGGAGTAACTCAACGGGATAGGTAGCATCTCTGGAGGGAAGCAATGGGTGATGTTTCGGGTCGAGACCCTTCTTCATATTCCACAGATTCACCACCCTCTAACTGAACTAACTGAGGAAATTACTCCTCATCTCCTTTCTAAAGGAACGTCCTTTTATTCTGAGGCTATTGGCTCTCCTAGACTCTCCCACTATGAAAACATCCTCTCCACATCCACTCTATCCAGGCCTTTCACTATTTGATAAGTTGCAATGAGGTCCTCCATCTTTCTTCTAAACTCCAGCGAATGTCAGTCCAGTGCCGTCAAACGCTTATATATTAACCCAATTATTCCTGGGATCATTCTCATAAATGGCGGCACCATGGCTTAGTGGTAGAGTTCCTGCCTTGCAGCGGCAGAGACGTGGGTTTGATCCCGACTACGGATGCTGTCTGTACGGAGTTTATATGTTCACCCTGTGACCTGCGTGGGTTTTCTCTGAGATCTTCGGTTTCCTCCCTCACTCCAAAAAGTACAGGTTTGCAGGTTAATTGGCTTGGTGTAAATGTAAAATTGTCCCTAAAGTGTGTAGGGTAGTGTTAATGTGTGGGGATCGCTGGTCAGTGCGGACTCGGTGGGCCAAAGGGTCTATTTCCACGCTGTATCTCTAAACTAAACTAAACTAAACTTCCTCTGGATCCTCTCCAATGTAAGCACATCCATTCTCAGATATGGGGCCCGATACTGTTCACAATACTCCAAATGCAGTCTGACCAGTGCCTTATAAAGCCTCAGCATTACATGAAGTTAGACACACATAATGCTAGAATAAAATCATCTCTTTTAAACCAGCATTGGCAGTTCCTTCCCACTCAGCATTACATGTTTGTTTTTATATTCTAGTCCTCTCAAAATTGATGCTAGCATTGCATTCTTTACTACCGATTTGACTTACAAATTATTTTTTGGGGAATCCTGTACCGGCACTTTAGTCCGAAGAAGGGTCCTGCCCCGAAACGTCACCTACCCATGTTCTCCAGAGATGCTGCCTGACCCGCTGAGTTACTCCAGCACTTTGTGTCCTTTTGTCCAATCCAGCATCCGTAGTTCATTGTTTCTGTACGAAAGCAATATCATTTTTGGAAATCACCTGTTCGCTCCTCATATCTGCTTGTTTCTGTTGCCAATGACATTCAGAATATAGTGAAATAAATGTATATTTTGTCTTGTACACTTAAATCTCATGGTTCATTCCGATTGCTCCAAGGGTCTGTTACAATCATGCATAAACCTGCTGTTGCTGCTGTTACTGCCAGATTCTAATTGAGTTTGTAATAAATCCACGATGGTTTAACTATATTTGGACAACTGTCTGGATTTTTAATCCAAAATGATCCTTAAAATAAAATGTCCGAACTAAAGGGGTTGTAGAATGTAGCCTCAGGCTCTCGATATAAAGCAAAAGTAAAAAAGGCGAATGGTATGCTAGCTTTCAGCGGTTGAGACATTGAGTGTGTAAATTGCTCGTTCTAAGCTCCCCCCCAGTCTAGTTTCAGTCAAAAACCATTGAATCAAGCACTTGAACAACTAATCTTTATTTTGATCAAACACAATTACAGTTCCCACTAATGTACCTATCCCATCGCGGGTTCGATCCTCATATCTGCCTGATCAAGCCCTCTAGGCCTCGCTCAGACAGAGACACTCCAGAAGGTCACGCAGTCCTAAGCGCTCTCCCAGAAGATCGACGCTGGACCTCGTGTTAGCGGACTTTTATACATCCCGGGACCTTGAAGGGCCGAACCACATGGGGGAGGTATCTTTGTAATCCAATTACAGATATTGATTAACCCCATACATAACAGACATTTCCCTAACCCAATAATACAGCAGCTAATACATTGTTTTCAAACAGGGCTTCTCAAGGAAGCGAACATAGCAACATTTATCCGAATCTGCAAGAAAAGCATCCAATCAACACTCAGCAAAGTAGAACTTTGCAACATTATTTACAATTATTTACAAGGTGTATGTCTGGTTTGCAATCATCCAATCCATTCTATGCATTTTGCACCTAATTGACAGGGTCTGCAGATGTTCTTATTCGTTTCCTGCAACTTGTATCTAGGCTCTAGACAAACTGGCACCACTCCACAGCTTGTCCCAGTTCTGCAGAGAGCAATTCCAAATTGACCAAATCTCCTAGGAGCCCTGAAGCTTTTACCCCATTTTAAAGTCCTAGCCTCTCCAATCTGGCCAGGATTAACAAGTGTAAGAGTCAGGAAGTCACGCGGCAGCTTTGTAAAACTGTGGTTGGGCCACTTTTAGAGTATTGCGTGTAATTCTAGTCGAATCATTACATGACGTATGTTGTTCCTTTGGAGAGGATGTAGAAGAGGTCTACCAGAATGCTGTCCAGATTGGAGGGTATTAGCTACAGGGATAGGTTGGACAATCTTTGATTGTTTTCTCTGCAACCTCAGAGGTTAAAGGGGAGTCCTGATAGACACTTATAAAATAATGAAGGGCATAGACATGGTAGACTGTCAGAATGTGGAGGAAAAAACTGCAGATGCTGGTTTAAACCGAAGATAGACTTAAAAAGTTGGAGTAACTCAGCAGGACAAGCATCATCTCTGGAGAGAAGGCATGGGTGACGTTTTGGGTCGAGAGCCTTCTTCAGACTTTTTTCCGAGGGTGAAAAAGTCAGAACCTTTTTCCCAGGATGGAAATGTCAAAGAGTGAAGGGCATGGGTTAAAGGTGAGGGGGAAAAGTTTAAAGGAGATGTGCAGGGCAAGTCTTTTACAGAAGGGTGGTGGGTGCCTGGAACACGCTGCCAAGGGTGGCAGTGGAGGCAGATACAATAGTGGTGTTTAAGAGGCTTTTACAGAGGCACATGGATATGCAGGGAGTGGAGGAACATGGATAACTTGGCCTCTTGCTCAACATGGACATTGTGGGCCGAAGGGCCTGTTCTATGTTCTATGTTTTAAATCATTCCATGCTCTTGAATCTATCCCTTTTCCATTATGATTAAGTGTAGGAACGAAATGCAGATACTGGTTTACAACAAAGATAGACACAAAATGCTGGAGTAACTCATCGGGTCAGGCAGCATCTCTGGAGAAAAGGAATAGGTGACGTTTCGGGTTGAGACCCTTCTCCAGACTATTCTGCATCTTCGGTTTAAAGCAGCATCTGCAGTTCCCCAGAGATGCTGTCTGACCCACTGAGTTACTCCAGCTTTTTGTGTCTATCTTCGGTTTAAACCAGCATCTGCAGTTCCTTCCTGCACACACCTTCTTCAGAGGATGTAGCTGAAGTTTATCTTTTGAGAACTCTCTCAGTGTGGCCAGGTGACAGAAGTCCGTGTTCATAGATGTTTTAATTTTTGAATTGCCAGCATTCTTGAAGCTTCTAGTTACATCTTCTTAAAGCTGACATTTATGGCCATCTATGTGTGATATACCAGTACATTTTAAACAACGTGAATAAGTCTGTTGATTGCTCAGCCTACTTCGAAACAGCCGCCTACACTAAAACACGAAAACAGTTATTAAATTGATAATGCATAAAATGGTATACCTCACAAATTTTCAAATATTAGCTGCTCACTCGGGTAATTTATTCATAATTTTACTTTGTATAAAATCATTTACAACTGCAGGATAATAATTAGAATTTCGAAGGGAGTGTGGCTTGTTGCAAGTGTAGTCTATCTCCAAACGTAGGAAAACAACTTGCAGAATTCAGGCATTCTGAATGTTCCTGCACTTTGAGCCAGCACCGCCATTCATTGTGATCAGGGGGGACAGGGGGGGGGACAGAGGGGGGGGGGCACAGGGGGAGGACAGAAGGGGTGAAACAGAGGGGGGGTGGACAGAGGGGGGGGGGGACAGAGGGGGGGGGGGACAGAGGGGGGGGGGAACAGAGGGGGGGAGAACAGAGGGGGGGGGCAGAGGGGGGGGAACAGAGGGGGGAAACAGAGGGGGGAAACAGAGGGGGGACAGAGGGGGGGAGACAGAGGGGGGGGACAGAGGGGGGGGACAGAGGGGGGGGACAGAGGGGGGGACAGAGGGGGGGGACAGAGGGGGGGGACAGAGGGGGGGAGGGGAGGGAGCGGGGGAGTGAGGGGGAAGAGAGGGGAGAGAGAAGGGGGGAGTGAGGGGGGAGAGATGGAGGAGGGAGGGGGGAGAGACGGGGGGGAGAGGTGGGGAGAGGGAGGGAGAGAGGGAGGGAGAGAGGAGGGTGGAGAGAGGAGGGTGGTAGAGAGGATGGGGGGAAAGAGGGGGAGCGGGGATGGGGGGGAGGAGGGGGGAGTGGAGGAGGGGAGGGGGAGAGGAGGAGGGGGGTAGGTTCTCTCATGATATTATGTACCTATCAGATCTCTCTTCAATCTCTGGAGGCCCGGCGAAAGCAATCTATCCAATCTCTCCCTGGAGCAACACCCCTAATCCAAGCATCATTCCGGCAAACATAAATAATAATCTGATAAAAGTATTATCTGATTAATATCTGTGTATATTATTATTTGGATAGCATGCAAAACAAAGCAAAGACTTCAGAGATACAGTGTGGAAACAGGCCCTTCGGCCCACCGAGTCCGTGCCGACCCCATACACTAGTTCTATCCTCCACATTAGGGACAATTTACAGAAGCCAATTAACCAACAACCTACACGTCTTTGCAATGTGGGGGGAAACTGGAGCACCTGGAGAAAACCCACACGGTCACAGGTAGAACGTGTAAACTCCCTAAAGAGAGCAGTCGAGGGCATGATCGAACCCGCGTCTCTGGCATTGTGAGGCTGCAACTCTACCGCTGTGACACTCTGCCGCCATTGAGCCATTAAATGTCACTGTACCTCGTTACAAATGACAATAATAAACCTAAACTGAAGAACAAACTGCAGTTGAGTCGGTTCAGAAGGAGAAATAAAAGGCTTAGCTTCTTTATTGTGGCTGAGCTCACATCTCTCACACGGGACTGCGTGTGTGTGTGTAGGTGTAAACAGCTGGCCTTTGCTAACAGATGCACTTCCATTATTTAAGAGCTTTCCGTTCCTCAGGAGATTGGATTTGTCCATCCCAGTCTACAGCTTTTAAAAGTTGCAAAGGGAAGAGTATACTGGCTGCTTGTTATCTGTTTTTTTTTATTACCTGGAACATTTGCCTGAAGGCAGCCTTGGGCAGGCTTGTCCGAGCCAAAGAAGCGTTATTGACGTGCCACATCATCCTCCCTGCTTCAGGGTTTCGAGCAGCAGGAGATGGACTGAGCACGGTTTAAATGGCTCCAAACCATAGACAAGTTAGGAAGCATTTCCCACCAAATGGTGCTGGAAGATAAGGCTCTCGCATTGTCACCCGCCTATCTTTCAAAGCCCAGACCATCACACAAACCAGCCTGTGTAGGAAGGAACAGCAGATGCTGGTTTAATCTCTCAGTCTGAAGAAGGGTCTCAACCCGAAAAGTCACCTATTCCTTTTCTCCAGAGATGCTGTCTGACCCGCTGAGTTACTCCAGCATGTTGTGTCTATCTCCGATACAAACCAACCTCCCTTCCATTGACTCCATCTACACCACGCTGCCTCAACAAGGCCAGCAGCATAATCAAGGACTAGTCTCACCCACTTCCTCTTCTCCCATCGGGCAAAATGTACAGAAGTGTGAAAACGCACACCTCCAGATTGAGGGACAGTTTCTTCCCAGCTGTTATCAGGCAACTGAACCATCCCACCAACAACTAGAGAGCAGTCCGAAGCTATTATCTATCTCATTGGAGACCCTTACACTTTCTTTGATTGGACTATATCGTGCACTAAACATTATTGCACTTATCCTGTATCGGTACACTATAGACGGCTTGATTGTAATCATGTATTGTCTTTCCACTAACTGGCTAGCATGCAACAAAAGGTTTTCACTGTACCTCAGTACCCGTGATAATAAACTAACCCCAAAGTCAAACTCCTGGAAGGGGTGCCGAGAAGATTTATGAGGATGTTGCCAAGTCTCGAGGGCCTGAGCTACAGAGAGAGATTGGGCAGGTTAGGACTTTATTCCTTGGAGCGCAGGAGGATGAGAGGTGATCTTATAGAGATGTGTAAAATCATGAGAGGAATGGATCGGGTGAATGCCTATGTTAGGGTGAGTGCCTACTCTTATATGCAGGGTAGGTGAACCAAGAACCAGTGGACGTAGCTTTAACGTGGGAGGGGATTGAGTTTGATCTGATTGTATATATGTATCGTATTATTTGAACTGTTTAGATAGAATGCAACACAAAGATTTTCACGGTACTTGAGTACACGTCATGATAGTAAACCTAAATCTAAACCTGAAGGGGAAAGATTTAATAGGGTCCTGAGGGTAGTGGGTGTATGGAACAAACTGCCAGAGGAGATGGTTGAGGCAGGTCCTATAACAGCGTTTAAAAGACATTTGGACAGGTATATGGTTAGGAAAGATTTAAAGGTTTAGAGTCTGTGAAAGGGTTTCATCCCGAAACGTCACCTATTCCTGTTCTCCTTAGATGCTGCGTTACCCGCTGAGTTACACCAGCACTTTGTATCTATCAAGGTTTAGAGGGATATGGGCCAAACACAGGCAGGTGGGACTAGAGTAAATGGGGCAACTTGGTCGGCATGGACAAGTTGGGCCGGAGGGCTTGTTTCCATGCTGTATAACTCCATGACTCTGTGTCTCTAACTGTGTGACTCTGTGACTCTGACTTTGTGACCATGTGACTGTCTCTATTACTGTGTGACTCCATGTCTCCGTGTCTCTGTGTCTACGTGTCTCTATGACTGTGTGACTCCGTGATTCCATGTCTCTGTGTCTCTGTGTCTCTGTGTTATAAAGTAAAGTATCCTTTATTGTCATTCTGACATTTCAGTCTGAACGAAATTGTATACCTTGCAGTCATAACATAGAACAAAATAACAAAACACACACTTAACACAGTTTAACATCCACCACAGTGAGTCTAGCAAACACCTCCTCACTGTGATGGAAGGCAAAAGTCTTAAAGTCCTTGTCTCTTCCCTCCTTGTTCTCCCTCTGCGTTGAGGCGATCAAGGCTTCCGATGTTGGGACCCTGCCGGGTGATGGTAAGTTATTGTGTGACTCTGTGCCTCCTTGCACTAACCGGCACCCCCCGTGTTGCCCCTGTGCGCAGGTACACCGGAGAGCCTTGCGGAGAAGGAGCGCCAGCTGTCCGCCATGATCAACCAGTTAATCAGCCTCCGGGAGCAGCTCCTGGCCGCACACGATGAGCAGAAGAAATTAGCAGCATCGCAGATCGAGAAACAACGGCAGCAAATGGAGCTTGCCCGCCAGCAACAGGAGCAGGTGAGTGGAGGCATCAGCCCATCTTCATACTCCATCCAGCACAGCCTAGACCAGCAGAGCACAAGAACAGTTGCCCACAATGTCCGTGCCGACCAGGATGCCAAGTTTTTGTAGCAAATGTCCCCGAATCCAATTACAGTGCAAAATAAGGAACTTGATGCTATACTTGTTTGTTTGGAGCTTTTCGTGCATTCTAATGGCAGGCCCCAGATGTCATTTATAGGACAGTCACGACACATGTTGTGTTCTTCTGTTGAGATCCAAGTCTATGAAAGTCCATCCAAGCTCCATGAAAGTGATGACACATAGTGTGTGCGGACAGGATGCCGAAGAATGAGAAGCCAAAGGCAAGAAGCCGAAGCCAAGGATGCCGAAAGGACATGACGTCGAAAAGCCATGACGCAGAACGGACAAGAAGCCAAAAAGCTCCTAGGGTTAGGGTTAGATTATGATTTATCGGGTTAGGGTTAATGTTTTTTAATCTCCTTAGGTAGAGGGTAAATGTTTTGTGTATTCTTGCAGCAAATGAAGTGTTGCATATCTATTTATCATGTCAGCTTCTTGTCCGTTCACTGTCATGGCTTTTCGACGTCGTTCTTTCGACATCTTGGCTTCGGCAAAATTTGGCGCCCTGTCTGGGTACCAACACATAGATAGAGTGGTAAATAAAGCCCATGGTATGTTGGCCTTCACTGGTCATTGGGCATTGATTATAAAAGTGAGGAAGTCAATTTTAATAGGGCGGCACAGAGATGCAACGGTTGAGTTGCTGCCTGACTGCGCTAGAGACCCGGGTTTGACACGGACTTTGTCTACACGGAGTTCGTATGTTATCCCTGTGACCTCGTGGGTTTTCTCCAGGTGCTCCAGATTGATCCCACATTCCAAGATGTTTGCAGGTTAATTGACTTCTGTAAATTGTCCATAGAGATAGAACTAGTGTACAGCGTATGGCTGGTTGACGTGGGACTCGATGGCCGAAGGGCCTGGTTCCACGCTGTATCTCTAAACTAAATGAAACTGCTCTATGTTCGAAATCATTCCCTCTTCATGTCAATGAATCTATCCCTTTGAAGAAAGTCCATCGATGTAGCCAAAGTTAAGCAGGAAAGGGTGCAGAGATGTTGCCAGGACTCGAGGGTCTGAGCTATAGGGAGAGGTTGAGAAGGCTGGGAATATTATTCCCTGGAGTGCAGGAGGATGAGGGGTGATCATATAGAGGTATATAAAATCATGAGAGGACCTAAAAATATGTGGGCACACAGTCTCTTGCCCAGAGTGGGGAAATCGAGAACCAGAGGACATAGATTTCAGGTGAAAGGGGAATCTGAGGGATAGCTTTTTCACACAAAGGGTAGTGGGTGAATGGAACAAACTGTCAGAGGCGGTAGTTGAGGCAGGTACTATCCCAACATTTAGGAAGCATATAGACAGGTACATGGGTAGGACAGATTAGAGGAACATGGATCAAACGCAGGCCGGTGGGACAAGTGTAGCTGGGACATGTTGGTCGGCATGGGCAAATTGGGCCGAAGGGTCTGTTTCCACGCTGCATCACTCTATGACATGACTGCACCCACTCTGCAATGACTACTGAGTGATGGCTGCTTTTCTAGCCAGGGCTTATGACAGAAATCATATTGACATTGTCACCATTCTGTAATAGAATGCAGTGTATAATACGGCTCATATGTTGAGCTTGTTTTAATCAGCCTCAGATCACCAAGCTTCCCGTGTCCAAATATTTGCCCACAAGCGACCGTATACACTCTTCTTATAATGGGAAATAAGGTAGGAGAATACGTACAAAATAAGAAGTTAGGATGTCATTTAGATATGCATACATGACACAGTAATTAACTGTTGACACTTGTGAATAAGCTAGCTTAAATTAATCTTGACACATTTGCAGACGAGTGATATCTTACAGTGAACACTTTGTAATTATATTTGAAAATGAAAATTAAATGACACTTAAAACTGGGTTGTCATGCTTGATGAAGCAAGAATGTAGTTAGATGGATGAGCGCAATAAAAACAATTTGTTTCTCCCTTGTCGGTAGCCTATTTGAAACGGCAAAAAAAAAGTTATGTTTTGATTTATTTTGTTAATTCTGTTTTATTTTTTAAAAAATCCGTTTTTTCCTCTTTTTCAGATTGCAAGACAACAGCAGCAACTTTTGCAGCAACAGCACAAAATCAACCTCCTCCAACAGCAAATCCAGGTCAGTCGGTGCATAAAAAGGGGGGTGGGGGGGTCCCCACTGCACCCATGGGCCCAGGTCAAGAGAGAGTCGAGAGTGTAGGAAGGAACTACAGATGCTGGTTTACACCGAAAATAGACACTAAATGCTGGAGTAACTCAGCGGGACAGACAGCATCTCTGGAGAGACGGAACGGGTGACGTTTCAGGACGAGACCCTTCTTCAGAGAGAGTCAAGAGTGTTTTATTATCATATGTCCCAGAGAGAACAATGAAATTCTTAATTGCAGCAGCACAACAGAGAATGTAAACATGGTACACTGAAAGCAATATAATAAACGAGAAAATGTATATACAGGTATACACACAGTGTGTGTGTATATATATGCACACATATACATACATACAAAAGGTAGACCCAAAAAGCTGGAGTAACTCAGCTGGAGTAACATCACTGATGCTGTCTGACCTGCAAAGTTGCTCCAGCTTTTTGGGTCTATCTTTGGTTTAAACCAGCATCTGCAGTTCCTTCCTACACATACATATATAAATGTGTGTGTTTATGTGTGTGTGTATATATATAATATATAAATATACACACACACACATACGTACGCATAAAACCCCCCCCAATAATATTGCATAAAGACAAAGCCTCTGTATAGTCGCTAGAAGAATGTGGATACAGTGAGAGTAATGAACAAAGAATATGTTACTCTTTGTGTGCTCCTTACAGAAGTGGATATGCAATCACACATACAGTCGCTCCACTCTTTTAAATCTCTCCCTTTATCATGTATCTGTGCACTGTGAATGGCTCAATTGTAATCATGTGTAGTCTTTCCACTGACTGATTAGCACACATCAAAAGCTTTTTACTGCACCTCAGTATACGTGACAATAAACTAAACAAAACTATTAATTATGGGGGTAGAAATCAACATATTAGTAAAAATCCTTCCAAGCTCATAACCAAATTAAATGCAGGCCAAATGTGTAGGAAGGAATTGCAGATACTGGTTTACACCGACGAAAGAAACAAAATGCTGGAGTAACTTAGCGGGACAGCAGCATCTATGGAGAGAAGGAATGGGAGACGTTTTGGGTCCAGACCCTTCTTCAGACTGAGAGTCAGGGGAGAGGGAGAGTAGAGATATGTGGAAGGGTAAAGTGTGAAAATGTCAGATCAAAGCAGACAATCGAAAAGGTAGATGGATCATTCTACATGAGGGGAAAGTGACAACGAGATATACCATCAGCAAAATTAATCGGGAGCACAGTGAAACTAGTCGGAGAACTAAGGTGGGGGAGGGATGGAGAGAGAGGGAAAGACAAAGGTCACTTGAAGTTAGAGAAATCAATTATCATACCGCTGGGTTGTAACCTGCTCAAGCGAAATATAAGGTTCTGTTCCCACAAATTGCCTGTCCCACTGAAGTTTTAGTTTTAGTTTAAAGATACAGCGCAGAAACAAGCCCTTAGGTCCACCGAGTCCTCACCGATCAGCGATCCCCGCACATTAACACTATCCTACACACACTAGGGACAATTTTACACATGCACCAAGCCAATTAACCTACAAACCTGTACGTCTTTGGAGTGAATTACTCCAACATTTTGTGTCTACCTAAGTGTCTACCTAGGTAAGATTAAGAATTTTAAAGTTCCCATCAAAGATCTAACCATGTTGGTAAGAGGAAATTCTAAAGAAGAACTCGTGGAGCAGAAATGTTCAGCTCTTTCATTATGATTTCTCATCAGTTACTCAGCCAGCTCTCTTGATTAGATTTGAGGAACTTCAGTGATAGTCCTCAATATAGAGAGAATTAAAAAGTGACGCCGTATCTTCGCTTGGTTTGCTTCCACTTCTGCCGCACATGTGCTGCTCAAATAACACGTTTTATTTTAAACTAAATTCCACTCAGGTCCTTTTTAACAAATGAAAGAATCAAAATTTTCTGCAAATTACAACACTAATTATTTGTTCAGTTTTTGCATTACTTTGCAGCAATGTGTGAGGAACTTTTCACACGTATTGAATCTGCAGGGAGTTAGCAAACTAACACCTGTAAAACACATTTCTTCACAAATTCTTTGTACATTTCAGTTCACGGTGAGTTGCTCCAGTCTTGTTAAATAAAAGGACAGATGATGTGTAATATGATTATTTTTTTTAATTTTAATTAGAATACACATAAAGTTGTTTGGACCCTTATCTTGGTTTGTGTTGAATGCTGGAAAGAAGCTTTGTCCTACCTGTGGAAGCTTACTCTTCCTAAGAACCTCTTTATATCACATGTGCTCCTGTTAATGACATTTGCTGGTCTTAAGTTTAGTTTAGATCAGATTCAGATTCAGATTCAACTTTAATTGTCATTGTCCGTGTACAGTACAGAGACAATGAAATGCAGTTAGCATCTCCCTGGAAGAGCGACATAGAATATGATTTCGTTAAATAAATCTATTTACATGTATACAGTCATAGTGTTTTTCCGGTGGGAGGAGTGTCCGGGGCGGGGGGTGATTGGCAGTCACCGAGGTACATTGTTGAGTAGAGTGACAGCCGCCGGGAAGAAGCTGTTCCTGGACCTGCTGGTCCGGCAACGGAGAGACCTGTAGCGCCTCCCGGATGGTAGGAGGGTAAACAGTCCATGGTTGGGGTGAGAGCAGTCCTTGGCGATGCTGAGCGCCCTCCGCAGACAACGTTTGCTTTGGACAGACTTAATGGAGGGGAGCGAGGAACCGGTGATGCGTTGGGCAATTTTCACCACCCTCTGCAATGCTTTCCGGTCGGAGACAGAGCAGTTGCCATGTGATGCAGTTGGTAAGGATGCTCTCGATGGTGCAGCGGTAGAAGTTCACCAGGATCTGAGGAGACAGATGGACCTTCTTCAGTCTCCTCAGGAAGAAGAGACGCTGGTGAGCCTTCTTGACCAGAGTTGAGGTATTGTGGGTCCAAGAGAGGTCATCGGAGATGTTGACCCCCAGGAACCTGAAGCTGGAAACACGTTCCACCTCCATCCCATTGATGTGGATGGGGGTGTGCGTGCCACCCCTAGACTTCCTGAAGTCTACAATGAGCTCCTTGGTCTTCTTGGAGTTAAGGGCCAGGTTGTTGTCAGCGCACCATGCTGCTAGGAGCTGGACCTCCTCCCTATAGGCCGACTCATCGTTGTTGCTGATGAGGCCAATCACCGTTTCATCATCTGCATACTTGATGATGGTGTTAGTACCATGTACAGGTGTGCAGTCGTAGGTGAAGAGGGAGTAGAGGTGCTTAGTTTAGAGGTACAGTGCGGAAACAGGCCCTTTGGCCCACTGAGTCTGCACCGACCAGCGATCCCCGCATATTAACACAACCCTACACACACAAGGGACAATTTTACAAATTTACATTTATACATTGATACCAAGCCAATTCAACTATAAACCTGTATGTTTTTGGAATGTGTGAGTAAATCGAAGATCTCAGAGAAAACCCACAAGGTCACAGGGAGAAAGTACAAACTCCGTACAGACAAGCTTCCGTGGTCAGGATCGAACCTGGGTCTCTGGCGCTTTTAGGCAGTAGCTCTACCGCTGCCTCAATCTTCAGTCAGTACTATAACCCCAACTAAATCAGTCTGGGTTCTGACCTGAAACATCAGCTATCTATTCCCTCCACAGATGCTGCCTGACCCACTGAGTTGCTCCAGCACTTTGTGTTTCGCTCACTCTCCAATAAGTATATCACAACGGGAGAGATCAGGTTCTACAGCTAAATCAACTTGCTCCCACTCAGGACAACCTATGCAAAGTAGCCGTTCAGCTGAGCACGATATGTATTTTAAAATAACTCATGTCAGGGAACTGTTGATGCTAGAATCTTGAGCAAATCACCAAGTGCTGGAGGAACTCAGCAGGTCAGGCAGCATCTGTGGACAGAATGGACAGATGACGTTTCGAGTGGGGTAAAATGTCATGTGTCCATTTTCCATCACAGATGCTGCCTGGCCTGCTGAGTTCCTCCAGCAATTTGTGTTTTGGATTTGATTCAGATCTTGATTAGTTTGCATATATCGCTAACAGATCTCTGCTGAGAATAACCTGCTCTCTGCAGTTTTATATTCCAGTATCAGTCAGCACTGACAGGAGAGGAGACAGCGGAAAAAACACCTCTCATAGATCGCTCAACCTGATCTTCATTGAAACTCACATCTCTCATGTTGTAACATTTACTGGTTCAGGAGCTTTCAACTTATCCAATGTGTTTCCTTTCACTTGTCCCTTCATTTTATATTCTCTTCATTATTTTGCTCGTGAATTTACGATCCTGCAGTCTGAGATACATAGATTCATAGAGCCTCACAGCATGGAAACAGGCCCTTCGGCCCATCTCATCCACGCCAACCAAGATGCCCTATCTAAGCTAGTCTCATTTGCCTGCGTTTAGCCCTTATCCCACTAAACATTTCCTATCCATGTCCCTGTCCAAATGTCGTTTAAGTGTTGTTATGGTATCTGCCTCAACTATCTCATTTGGCAGCTCGTTCCTTATACCGACCATTCTCTGTGCAAAAAAACTGCCCCTCTGCTTCCTATTAAATCTTTCTCTTCTCACCTTAAACCTACTGTATGTCCTCTGGTTTTTGATTCCCTACACTAGGTAAAAGACTCTGTAGTCACACTATCAATTCCCCTGATGATTTCATACACCTCTATAACATCACCCCTCAGCCTCCCGTGCTCCAAGGTACAAAGTACTTGTCTGCCCAATCTCTCCCTATAGCTCAGGCCTTGGAGTCCTGGCAACATCCCCGTAAATCGTCACTGCACCCTTTCTATCGTAATGACACCCTTCCTACAGCAGGGCGATCAAAACCCAATACAACTGGGATGCTTTGTACAACTGTAACACAGCATCCCAACTTCTATACTCAAGGGTCATGCCCCAAAATGTTGCCTATCCATGTTCTCCAAAGATGGTGCCTAACCCATTTAGTTACTCCTGCACTTTGTGTCCTTTTCTATACTCAATACCTTGACTGATGAAGGACAATGTTTAGTTTTTTTTAGTTTAGTTTAAAGATACAGCGTGGAAACAGACCCTTCGGCCCACTGAGTCAGCACCGACCAGCGATCCCCGCACATTAACATTATCCTACACAAACTCGGGACAATTTACACTTATCCCAAGCCGATTAACCTACTAACCCATACGTCTTTGGAGTGTGGGAAGAAACTGAAGATCTCAGAGAAAACCCACTTGGTCATGGAGAAAACGTACAAACTCCGTACAGACTGTAGCTAGGATCGAACCCAGATCTCTGGCACTACAAGCGCTGTAAGACACACGCCACCGTGCCACCCTGTACCAAAAGCTTTGTTTACCACCCTATCCACCTGTGTCTTCTCTTTCAGGGGACCACTAGATCTCTCTGCTCGACAGCAATCCATTGGGCCCTGCCAATCATTCTGAAAAATAGATTTAAGAAACTACAAATAGAAAAAGTCCATTCTGGCTATCAGTGTATTAAGTGACACTTAAAATGTATGCTAATCCCGTTATGGATTTTAATGTTATGGGAGAAATCTCTCTGTCAGTATTTACTGATCTCCAAGGGCTATCAAGTGAATCAATATTCATTCACTCACACAATCCTCCTCTCATCCCTTCAGCAAGGCAAGAAATCTCAAGTGCCAGTTCTGGTGGTTTAACCCTTGCTTTAGAGTGCATATGTTGTGTAGAGAATGATAGCCACAAAGTGCTGGAGTAACTCAGCGGGTCAGGCAGCATCTGTGGAGAACATGGATATGTGATGTTTCGGGTCAGGAACGTCACTTATCTAAGCATTATCAGAGGTTGGATTGGATCAACAATATTAGTAGCAACATATTTAGTTAAGTATATTATTTTCACGTGTGTGGAGATACAGGGAAAAGCTTTTTGTTGTGTGCTAACCAGTCAGCAGAAAGACTATACATGATTACAATCAAGCCGCCCACAGTGTACAGATACAGGATAAAGGGAATAATGTTTAATGCAAGATCAAATCCAATACATTCTGATTAAGGATGGTTTAAAGGTCTTCAATGAGGTAGAGCGGAGATCAGGACTGCTCTCTAGTTGCTGAGAAGGCAATAGACAATAGGTGCAGGAGTAGGCCATTTGGCCCTTCGAGCCAGCACCGCCATTCAATATGATCATGGCTGATCATCCCCAATCAGTACCCCGTTCCTGCCTTCTCCCCATATCCCCTAACTCCGCTATTTTTAAGAGCCCTATCTAGCTCTCTCTTGAAAGCATCCAGAGAACCTGCCTCCACCGCCCTCTGAGGCAGAGAATTCCACAGACGGTTCAGTTGCCTGATAACAGCTGGGAAGAAGCTGCTGAATCTGGAGGTGTGCGTTTTCACTCGTCTCTACCTCTCACCTGATGGGAGAGGGGAGGAGAGGGAGTGACCTTGGATAAGTAGGTGCAGCAAACAATGAAACGGCACCTATCCATGTTCTCCAGAGATGCTGCCTAAAGGGCCTGTCCCACTTTCCCGAGCTGCTCACCAATTCTCCCGAGTTTTCCCCTTGATTCAAACTCGGAGAATGTGCATAACGGGATGTATCGTAGCGGCTCTTTATGTCAGCCGTAGGTACTCAGGGCATTAAATGTTGCAGTTTTTCCCCTCCGGGACTATCTTTCTACTGGAAATTTTTTGTCATGCTGGAAAAAACGTCCCGACATACCCGATGCCCCGAGTACCTACGGCTGGCATAACGAGCCGCTACGATATATCTACCAACTCCTACGGACCCGTTACGAACATTATCCGAGTTTGAATCAAGGGGAAAAGTCGGGAGAATTCGTGAGCAGCTCGGGGAAGTGGGACAGGCCCTTAACCTGCTGAGCTACTCCAGCATCATGTTGTGGTATAACCAGCACATACAGTTCCTTGTGACTACATAATGCCAGGAAGCGAGCCTTTGATTTTTACAGAAACTAATCTGACAAGCAGAAATTTGCAGAGTCCCTGTTTTATCTTACTGTCCTTTGGTGTCTCTGTAGAATCTGTTTGTTGTTCTCTATCCGTTGCCTCAGTGATCATGCTCCAGTCAATTGAAGTTGGGTTACAGAAGTGAGTTAGAGCAGGTGGATAAGGTAAGATAGAGAATGGCTGGGTGTTGCTGGATTGAGGGGGGCCTCGTTAAATCGTGATGTTATGGGTTTGATCTACACTGTCATGCCAGTGAGCCAAGGCTGCGTACTGTGTTTGTCAGGGAAAGGGTAACTCAAGAGTAATGATAATTATTCTCAATGCCTCTGGAGGCCGTAGGTTTCTCTCTTATTTATCATGTAAGTGATCTCTTACCGATGAGCTCAGGTAGCCCATGTACACGTTATAAATCAAGGCCGCTAAAGAAACCTGACACTTCAATTGGAACAGTTGCGCAGCCTGATGCGACTTTGAAAGCCGCCCGCAGATTTAAACAGGACAAACAGGTCCTCTACATTGCCATTCTTAAAGTAAACTTCACAGGTTTAAAAGGCACAAGGAACTGCAGTTTTCGGTTTACAAAAAAATATGACACAAAGTGCTGGAGTGACTCAGCGGGTCAGGCAGCATCTCTGGAGAACACGGATATGATCCTCCACCTCTCGTTTCCCTTTCCCCTGACTCTCAGTCTGAAGAAGGGTCCCAACCTGAAACCTCACCTATTCCTTCTCTCCAGAGATGCTGCCTGCCTCACTGAGTTACTCCAGCATTTTGTGTCTATCTTCAGTATAAACTAGCATCTGCTGTTCCTTTCTACACATTTTATCCAGCTATGTATTTGTCTGTTGTTTATTTTTTATGTATACTGAAAATTTATTTTTGTTCCTTATTTTGGGTTTTACAGAGTAATATGTTTACATTTGGAGCTGGTCCTTATCCTTAATAACTTTTCATTTGACTCCTCCCATTTCCTCCAAGTACAAGGCGTAGCTATGGGCACGCGCATGGGCCCCAGCTATGCCTGCCTCTTTGTAGGGTACGTCGAACAATCCTTGTTCGAGACGTACCAGGGCCCCATCCCCGACCTCTACCTCCGCTACATCGACGATTGCATTGGGGCCACCTCCTGCACCCACACACAACTCACTAACTTCATCAACTTTACCACTAATTTCCATCCGGCACTCAAATACACCTGGACCATTTCCGACACTTCCCTACCATTTCTTGACCTCACTATCTCCATCGCAGGTGATAGACTTCTGACCGACATCCACTACAAACCCACTGACTCCCATGGCTATCTAGACTACACTTCTTCTCACCCTGCTTCCTGCAAGGACTCCAACCTCTACTCCCAATTCCTCCGTCTACGCCGCTTCTACTCCCAGGATGAGGCGTTCCACACCAGGGCATCTGAAATGTCCTCATTCTTCAGGGAACTGGGGTTCCCCTCCCCTACTATAGACGAGGCTCTCACCAGGGTCTCTTCTATATCCCTTGACTCTGCTCTCACTCCCCATCCCCCCACTCGGAACAAGGGCAGAGTCCCCCTAGTCCTCACCTTTCACCCCACTAGCCGTCACATACAACAAATAGCCCTCCGTCTGTTTCGCCACCTCCAACGTGACCCCACCACTCGCCACATCTTCCCATCTCCCCCCCTGTCTGCTTTCCACAAAGACCGCCCCTCCGTAACTCCCTGGTCAATTCTTCCCTTCCCACCCGCACCACCCCCTCCCGGGCACTTTCCCTTGCAACCGCAGGAGATGCTACACTTGTCACTTTACCTTCCCCCCTTGACTCCATTCAAGGACCCAAGCAGTCGTTCCAGGTGCAACAGAGGTTCACCTGCACCTCCTCCAACCTCATCTATTGCATCCGCTGCTCTAGATGTCAACTGATCTACATCGGTGAGACCAAGCGTAGGCTTGGTGATCGTTTTGCTGAACACCTCCGCTCGGTCCGCATTAACCAACCTGATCTCCCTGTGGCTCAGCACTTCAACTCCCCCTCCCATTCCGAATCCGACCTTTCTGTCCTGGGCCTCCTCCATGGCCAGAGTGAGCACCACCGGAAATTGGAGGAGCAGCACCTCATATTCCGCTTGGGCAGTCTGCACCCTAGCAGCATAAACATTGACTTCTCCAATTTCAGGTAACCCTTGCTGTCTCCTCCCCTTCTCAGTTCTCCCTCAGCCCTCTGGCTCCTCCTCTTCCTTTCTTCTTCCCGCCCCCCCAACCCTACATCAGTCCAAAGATCCTATAGCGAGCAAGATAGATCACTCGACGGAAAAGACGTAGAACGGTCATGGGCAGATTCATGGGTAATTTTCGGCCCCATATCCGTAACCGCCTTCCGTCTCCACAGCAAAGATCCCATGGGATACTAGTTCGGAGACGGAAGCCGGTTACAGAAACATCCTCGTAAATATAAAAGTTATTTGGGAAAATCTTCTCCTCATTTTCAGAATTATAATTTATTAACACAAACTGTTTAGAAGAAGTGGTCTATCTTGCCTGCTATAGGATCTTCGCATCAGTCAGAAGAAGGGTTTCGGCCCGAAACGTTGCCTATTTCCTTCGCTCCATAGATGCTGCCGCACCCACTGAGTTTCTCCAGCACTTTTGTCTATCTTCGATTTTCCAGCATCTGCAGTTCCTTCTTGAACTTGTTTACATATCTGTTATGCTCCTGCAAGTAAGAATTTCATTGTTCGGTTTCGGGACAAATGACAGTAAAACAATCTTGACTCTTGAGGTGTTGTTGTGGGTTGGGGTACATCAACAAGGGTCCCGACTCGAAACTCCACCTATCCATGTTCTCCAGTGATGCTGTCTGACCTGCTGAATTACTCCAGCACTTTGTGTCTTTCTTTTCTTCACAGAGTTAACATGAAACTTCTGTAAATTCGCTGTCAGGGGTTATGGGGAGCAGGCAGGAGAATGGGGTTAGGAGGGAAAGATTGATCAGCTATGATTGAATGGCGGAATAGACTTGACAGGCCAAATGGCCTAATTCTGATCTTATCACATGAGCTTATGACTTATTATAAAATAACATTTTTTTAGTACTTGTACTCACTGGAGTTTTCCTACCTCTCTGTCTTCCCCCTTTAAAGAGAGTAAAAACAAGTTCAGCAATTAACTTTTATTTTTAACAGGCTGTCACTAATTAACCAAAAGGGCAGCTAATTGAATGGAAGCTTGTCTTGCCCTTTGAAGTGCAGAGTGGTATTTGCAGTTGTCACACAATGCCCAGTGCGCTTGTAACTTGTCATTGGTCTCTCTGTCATTTTCAATTTCTTTGTGGAATACCAAACACGAGGTCAGAGGTGTATGCCCTTGGGACGTGGAGAAAGTGTTTGTAGCGGTTCTGATAGCATTCTGCTGTTAGCTCACATGCAGATAGGTGAATTCAGACTGAGCTTCATTATAGGTGGACAAAATTGCTGGAGAAACTCAGCGGGTGAGGCAGCATCTATGGAGCAAAGGAAATAGGCAACGTTTCGGGCCGAAACCCTTCTTCAGACCGATGCAGGGCGGGAAGAAGAAAGGAAGAGGAGGAGCCAGAGGGCTGAGGGAGAGCTGAGAAGGGGAGGAGACAGCAAGGGCTACCGGAAATTGGAGAAGTCAATGTTTATGCCGCTAGGGTGCAGACTGCCCAAGCGGAATATGAGGTGCTGCTCCTCCAGTTTCCGGTGGTGCTCACTCTGGCCATGGAGGAGGCCCAGGACAGAAAGGTCGGATTCGGAATGGGAGGGGGAGTTGAAGTGCTGAGCCACCGGGAGATCAGGTTGGTTATTGCAGACCGAGCGGAGGTGTTCGGCAAAACGATCATCAAGCCTACGCTTGGTCTGTCTCATTATGTCTCTTTAAATCAGCACAATGATGGTAGAGCTGCTGCCTCACCGTGCTGGAGACGTGGGTTCGCTCCTGACCTGTCTGCGTGGAGTGCGCACTCTCTCCCTGTGACCGTGTGGGTTACCTCCGGGTGCTCGGGTTTCTTTCCATTAGACTTTAGACATTATAGATACAGCACAGAAATAGGCCCTTCGGACCACTGAGTTCACGCCAACCAGAACTGGCATTATTCTACACACTAGTGACGATTTACAATTTGACAGAAGCAAATTAACCTACAAACCGCCACATCCTTGGAGTATGGGAGGAAACCGGAGCATCTGGGTCACAGAGAGTACGTACAAACAACACCTGAGGTCAGGATCGAACCCAGGTCTCTGGCGTGTGAGGCAGCAGCTCTAGCGCTGTGCCGCCCCGACCCCTGTCATTAGTCTCCAAGTGTACAGAGCAAACCACTGTTAGAAACAGAGGGACAAAGATGTCTGTTGTCTTGCGAGATGCAAATTAATTTGAAATCATTAGAATCTTTAAGCAAATAAATTGAAAGGCTTTCAGAAGGTTGGAAGGTGTTTGTAAGACTACTGTGTTAATTTAATTTTTATTGGCCTGAAAGTGTAGCTTACTTAGAATGAAGACAGTGCCTCTCTGTATGTAATAAGCTGCCATATGGCAATGGTGTGTTTCACTATAAGATAATGTGTCACTAGTTTGAGTGTAACCAGTCGGGTGGGGTTAAGACTCACTTAATTACTTGTACCATACCCTATTATGGTTTTCAAAGCTACATTCCAGTTTGTTTTCAAGTATTTCCAAGTTCAGTGTGTACCACTCACTCCTGGGTGGAACCTCTAACAACATAGCTCTTCGATAACTACTGCATGTGAGACCACACTGCGGTTATTGATAAAGTGGAGTTGAAACATTGACGACTTCTCATATCAAATATGAACAGTGGAAAACTCAAATCAAGTTCGGAAGTGGCACGGTGGCGCAGCGGTAGAGTCCCCGCCTCACAGCGCCAGAGACCCCGGTTCAATCCTGACTGCGGGTGCTGTTGTACGGAGTTTGTGCGTTCTCCCTGTGACCGCGTGGGTTTTCTCCGGGTACTCCGGTTTCACGTACAGGTTTGTAGGTTAATTGGCTTTGGGGTAAAGTTGTAAATTGTCCATAGCGTGTAGGATCGTGTTATTATAAGGGGTGATCGCTGGTCGGGGCGCAGACTTGGTGGGTTGAAGGGCCTTGTTTCCGCAATGTAACTCTAAACTAAACTAAACTAAACTGAACTTGAGATGGCATTTCTAATTATAGTCACATAAATCAGAATAACATGTGCGAGCAGCACAAGGAAAGTGGATATGATAAAGTACAAATTCATGAAGTGGGCTTGAGGTGGATTTGCCCAAATGTACATGAAGGACATTTCATGAGGTGATCATTCATCAGGAAGAGGTCAGAAAGGCTCGGTATATTTTGGATGATTGAGAATTGTTGGTCTTATTTAAACAAGATAGATAGCAAATCCTGTTTGAGATTATATCCATTGACTAACTTATCTTTTGTAGAGGTATACACAACCATGATTTAAACCCAGTGTTAACTGTAATATTGGAATTGAATGAATACTTTACAGAAGACTCTATTGTGTTTTAAAGATTGTACAATGACACTGACAAGACACCTTTGACAACAGGATTCTTGAAAAGGATTTGATGCATATCTGAAGGATTGAGTTTGAAGGATTCCGATATAATGGGCCTGTCCCACTTGGCGATTTTTCAGGCAACTGCCGGCGACTGTCATAGTGGTAGCAGGTTGCCGACAAACCGGCGACAACCTACGTCATCCTGGCGACAACCTACGATAGCAACTATGTCTAGAGAAGTCAAGCTACGCTCATTGACATCAAACCCACTGCTGAAAATTTAGCGGTGACCAGAAAGATGCTACGACTTTTTGCGCGACTGAGGCGACGACTCCCGGCGAACATGTGGCTACAAACTAGTCACCTGTCGTTGCCTAAAGAATCGCCTCCGTGGCACAGGCCCATTACTCCCATGTATTTATTCAATATTAAAAGTCAATAGTTCTTTGTAGGATAAGTTCACAGGTTTCCAAATACAGCTGGTAGAGCCACTATTCACAGCGCCAGAGATGCAGGTTCAATACTGATCTCGAGTGCTGTCTGTGTGGAGTTTGCAAGTTCTCTCTGTGAGTACGTGGGTTTCCTCTGGGTGCTCCCGTTTCCCCCCTCATTCATTGTTCTGTTGTCGGTACGTATGATCATTAAACACTCTTGACTCTTGATCAGCAAACGTGGATATACAACAGTCTCTCTTTTCATTTGTCCTGTGAAAAGCACAATGGACAGTTTCTATCTTCATTTAATTCTGGGGTTAGTCCTGTGTCCTTAAAGCCCCTGTCCCACTTATGTGTCCTTGGCATGCTAATTACTCGATCTCGTGGTCGCGTTGAGGCGCGATGGTCCCGCGAAGGTCGCGCGCGATTTCACGCATATACGCACAGCCGTCTGGAGCGCGTGATGTCATTTGAAGATGGGCACAAAATGTTGGAGTAACTCAGCGGGACTGGCAGCATCTCTGGAAAGAAGGAATGGGTGACATTTTGGGTCAAGACTCTTCTTCAGGCTGAAAGAAGGGCCAGAAACATCATCCATTGCTTCTCTCCAGAGATGCTGCCGGTCCCGCTGAGTTACTCCTGCATTTTGTGTCCATCTTCAAATGACGTCACGCGCTCCAGACGGCTGTACGGACGCATGATGATGCGAGCGACCCTCGGGCGCCAGTCACTACCGGCCTGTCGCGTAAATGACGGCCAAGTGGGACAGGCCCTTAAGGTAGCAATTCTACTGCTGTGCCACTGTGCCACCCATACATTAACATTCCCAGACACTTGAGCAGATTTGAGTGGAACGTTTGTGAGTGGCTAGCATGAAAAATGGTTTCTCTTTTTGGAAACCACCTGGGAGTAAATAATATTCAAACCGCCACCTTTGCTGTGAATAGTGGCTCTACCAGCTGTATTAAAAGAAAACAACAAAAATATGGATATTTTAAATTCCACCACCAGTTTGTGTCTGGAAGCATTGATTTATTCAGACTGTTATTTCAAATTTTTAGTGATGAATTCTGCTTGACGGTTGGCCTATGGCACCGTCAGGAGAGGGCATATAGGAAGATGGATCATTGACAGAGGTAGCGGCTGCATTCACGGAGGTGTCGTTTGTTTGGATCAAACAAAGTTACAGGCATTGCACGAAAACGGGGTGGAAAATGCAGTCAGTGCGAATCAAATAAAGACTTTGAAACAGTAGCAGCTAATACAAAGTTAAATCAGAATTGAGTCAAGTCCAGAGTGTTTTATTGTCATGTTCCGAAACGGAACAATGACATTCTTACATGCAGCAGCACAACAGAAAATGTAAACATAGTATTCTGTAAACATCATGTTAAACAACCAACAAAGTTCCGTATATATTCACATGACCGGGGTTCGATCCTGACCTCGGGTGCTGTCGGTGTGGAGTTTGCACGTTGGTTTTTTTCCGGGTGCTTCGGTTTCCTCCCATGTCCCAAAGACGCGCGGGTTTGTCGGTTAATTGACACTCTGTAAATTGCCCCTTAGTGTGTAAGGAGCGGATGTAAAAGTGGGATAACATAAAGCTAATGTGAACGGGTGATCGATGGTCGGCGTGGACTCGGTGGGCCGAAGGGCCCGTTTCCATTCGAAACTAAACTTATGCATTCCACTTGCTCAATGGATCTGTGCTTCAGTGTGTCGGGACAGTTAATATACAGTTAATATTTTCTATTCAGTGCCTGTGCTATTTATTCTATCCATTAACTTTTGTTTAAGTTAACACTCTGGAGAGAGGAAGAGGCCCCTCTAACTACTGGTGCGAGTTAGCTGAGTGATCCCGTATTATATAGAAAGACAAGGAAATGGGTGGCAATCATGTGAACACAGGAGTGCTTTATTCTCTGTCTCAGTGCCCGTAGATTTTAATATAACAAGATGTGAGACCCTGGTTCTTGTGCTCCTCTGCTCACCACTTGCACTGTTCAATGGCCTCTGTTAATTGTGTGGCCTGAAACACCCATTCCTTATGCAGATCTGGTTTTACTTATCAAAGCCAGACCCGCTTCTCCTGCCTGCTGTGTGGTGGTAGCACAGTGCGCTCGCTACCAGCTTCTCATTCCATCTACGCTGTACAAAGCTCCACAGCTGTCAGTGCAGGGAAATGAAACTCACTTCTATCCTTCACTCCAGCTTCTGTCTAGAAAGTAGATCATCTATATATATTATATATATTAAATAGATACATAGTTATATATATATCTATATCTATATCTATATCTATATCTATATATATATATATATAAAACCAGCTACTATGTGATTCTATTAGATTATCTTTATATATGAATGGATGTGTGTATATGTACATGTGTGTATTTATCTGTATATATGTGTATGTATATAGACGCACACTGGCACACACGCACACCCATATATATAAGGGTATATACAGTACATACATACGCACACACACATCCACACACATACATACATATAAACATGCACATATGTATACACACACATATATACAAACACACACAAATACACATGTGTGTATATACATATGTATATACACACACACACACACACATATACCCTCACACACACAGACGGACACACACACACACACACACACACACACACACACACACACACACTCACACACTCACACACACACATGGACACACACACACAGGCGCGCACACACACACACACACACACACGCACACACACACACACACACACACACACACACACACACACACACACACACACACACACACACACACACACACACACACACACACACACACACACAGTCCATGTTTACCCACCACACTAAGCAGAGCAGATGAAGTGATTGATTGGGTTGTATATGGAGACGGTGATGGGTAAGTATTGCCTGCGATGTGACTGGCAGCTCTGCTGCAGCTGAGTAGTCCCCTGAGACGAGTCTTTGTTCCTCTGTACTTGACAGGCATGTGTCTGCTAAATGAGAGCTTAATTTCTCTCATGTGTGTGCAATTTCCAAGCCCAACAAAGCATCCGAGACTGCAGTTATTTAAAAGCTCCAGATCTGGGGGAAGCAGGATTGGGAAGGTGATGTTGAAGGGCTAATTGGTTGATGTAGTTTAGCAGATGTTTTCAAGGAGTTGCACCAACACAGAGGGCTACTGCACTTGATCTGTAAAGCTATATTCCACAAGGAGGAAGAGGATTTGATGGTTCAATTTAGCAACCAAATCCAGCAAGATGCCGACTTAACTTCCCACTGGTCTTTTAAATCAAGAATATCCCATGATCGTATTTGTAAGAGGCAGATACAGGAACTGCAGATGCTGTTTTATGCAAAAAAAAACCCACAAAATGCTCTAGGTTACATCTGAATGAAGAAGTTTCCCTTATAGAGTATCTGTGCACTGTGGATGGCTTGATAGTAATCATGAATAATATTTTTGCATTCTGGATAGCACGCAACAAAAAAGCTTTATACTGTACCTCGGTACATGTGTAATTATACACCATAGACAATACACAATAGACAATAGGTGCAGGAGTAGGCCATTTGGCCCTTCGAGCCAGCACCGCCATTCAATGTGATCATGGCTGATCAACCCCAATCAGTACCCCGTTCCAGCCTTCTCCCCATATCCCCTGACTCCGCTATTTTTAAGAGCCCTATCCAGCTCTCTCTCGAAAGCATCCAGAGAATCTGCCTCCACCGCCCTCTGAGGCAGAGAATTCCACAGACTCACCACTCTCTGTGAGAAAAAGTGTTTCCTCGTCTCCGTTCTAAATGGCTTACTCCTTATTCTTAAACTGTGGCCCCTGGTTCTGGACTCCCCCAACATCGGGAACATGTGTCCAAGCCCTTAACAATCTTAGATAAGATTGTTAAGGGCTTGGACACAAGTTCCCGATGTTGGAGAAGTCCAGAACCAGAATCCCTCTCATCCTTCTAAACTCCAGAGTGTACAAGCCCAGCTGCTCCATTCTCTCAGCATATGACAGTCCCGCCATCCCGGGAATTAACCTTGTAAACCTACGCTGCACTCCCTCAATAGCAAGAAAAGTAAACGTTGAAGTATCAAATACTAGAGGGCATGTGAGGGTGCAAAGTTTGAAGGGTTGTGCGGGATAAGATCTTTTACACAGAGGGTGGTGAGTGCCTGGAACGCACAGCCGAAGGTAGTGGTGTAGTCAGACACAATAGTGGTGTTTAAGAGGCTTTCAGATGGGAGCATGGATATGCAGGGAATGGAGGGATGCAATGCACAAAGTGCTGGAGTAACTTGGCAGGTCAGGTAGCAGCTCTGGATGACGTGGATATGTTATGTGTCAGGAGTGCAGTGGGATATAAAGAAGGGTCCCGACCCAAAACGTCACCTTGGTAAGAGACAGACTGGTTATTCAATAGACAGCGCCGACAGTTTACATGCACCGCAGGGCTCTGAGAACATTCTTATGTAACAAGAAAGGAAAGGATTATGTTAATGTGCATCCCTTCCAAATTGAGAAAAAATAAATTATAATATGGAAACAGAAGGGGTTTAAAAAAAGTTAAACACATTCCATGCACCCACCATTAATAATTGTTTAGGATATTAATGTAAAATGAAATTGAATTAATGCAATTAGAGGCACAAAGTGCTGGAGTAGCTCAGCGGGTCAGGCAGCATCTCTGGAGAAAAGGAATAGGTGATGTTTTGGGTCGAGACCCTTCTTCAGACAGATGATGGATATATTTGTTTAAGAAGGAACTGCAGATGCTGGAGAAACTCAGCGGGTGCAGCAGAGTCTATGGAGTGAAGGAAATAGGCAACGTTTCGGGCCGAAACCCTTCTTCAGACTGGTGGATATATTTGATGCTGTTTAGATTAGTTTATAGATACATCATGGAAACAGGTCGTATGGCCAGCCGAGTCTGTGCCGACCAGCGATCACCCCTCACACTACCACTATCCTACACACTTGGGAAAATTTACAGTTTTTACCAAAGAAAATTAACCTACAAACCTGTACATCTTTGGAGTGTGAGAGGAAACTGGGCACCATGTGGACCCGGGTCTCTGGAGATGCAAGGCTTCGCCACCATCCCATCCTTGTTGTCGTGTTTATATTCATGAAGTGTATTTTGTTTTGAATATCTATGCAGAAAGTACGTTTTGCTATCTTTTATCCACATCACGGGGCGAGATTGTAGACCCATGAAATACCACAAGAAGGTTTGTGTGATAATGCAGAAGTGAAGTACCTGTCTGCGAAAAAGGACTTTCAATATGTCATTTACAACAGTTATAGGGTCATGGAGCAGTATAGCACCAACACAGGCCTTTCGGCCTACTTTGTCCATGCTGACCAAGATGGCACACTAAGTGGGTAGCAGTAGAGTTGCTGTCTGACAGCGCCAGAGACCGGGGTTTGATTCTGACTACAGATGCTGTCTGTACGGAGTTTGCACGTTCTCCCTGTGACCATATGGGTTTTCTTAAGTTAATACGTTTATAGGTTATAGGAGCAGAATTAGGCCATTCAGCCCATTAAGTCTACTCCACCGTTCAATCATGCCTGATCTATCTTTCCGTTACAACCCCATTCTCCTGCCTTCTCCTCATAACCCCTGACACTGGTGCTAATTACGAGTGCTGCTGTTTTCTTCCACACTCCAAACACGTCCAGGTTTGAAGGTTAATTTGCATGAGTAAAATGTGTGCATTCTCCCTAGTGATAGTGCTAGTGTACAGGGTGATCGCAGGTTGGCGCAGACTTGGTGGGACGAAGGGCTTGTCTCCATACTGTATCTGTATCTCTAAAGTCTGAAGAGTCCCATTTTCCTGCAATGGCCCATATCCCTCTAAAAACTTCCTATCCATATATCTGGCCAAATGTCATAATTGTATCCCATTCTGTAGCTTCCTCTGGCAGCTTGTTTCAGATGCGGACTACCCTCTGAGTGAAAATGGTGTCCTTGAGGTCCCTCTTAAATTGCTCCCCTCTCACCTTTAGCTTACGCCCTCTAGTTTTAGAATCCTCTACCCTGGAGCTAAAAAGACAGGGTGCCTTTATTTATCCACTGCTCTCCTGATCTTGTCCACCTCAATAAGGACGCCTGGTACCAGCTAAAGCAGAGAGAAAACATAGTAGAGGTGACCTGTACAAGATCAGGAAGCAGAGACAAATAAAAGAAGTAATGTTATAAATCGATATGTTTCTGAAATAATTTCCAGTTTAATATATACATAATGGGTATAGTTTGTAATATAGATACAAGTAGAGAAAGACATTGAGTGGATGTGGAGAGGATGTCTCCACTAGTGGGAGAGTCTAGGACCAGGGGGCACAGCCTCAGAATAAAAGGACGTACCTTTAGAAAGGAGATAAGGAGGAATTCCTTTAGTCAGAGGTTGGTGAATCTGTGGTGGCGGCCAAGTCATTGGTGATTGGAAATTTAAAGCGGAGATTAACAGATTCTTGATTAGTAGGGGTGTCAAAGGTTATGGGGAGAAGGCAGGAGAATGGGAAAAAAAATCAGCCATAATCGAATGATGGAACAGACTCGATGGGCAGAATGGCCTAATTCAGTTCCAATGTCTTCTGGTATTACGATCTTATGTGTGTACCACATTTCACTTTGTCTGGAGTTCATTTGGAGAACACAAATCATTGCTATCTATTACAGAGTTAGTCAATGTATTTATGCCTAATTCTCTCTCTGGCCTGTTTGTTTGTATAATGAAGCGCAGAGTCTTTATTTCATTAGGTGTCCTGAGAAGTGGCAGTGTATAGGTTTACTGAAAGCCAATACTAAATAGATCCAATTACCCTGTGTGATTGTCCATTGAGTCGGAGGAAGGAATAGAGGGGACCTGTCTTTGTAACAGGGAAAGTAGCACATTCACAAAAGGGGATTACTGCGAGCCGTTGCTGTCTCTTGCCATTATTTTAATGGGAAGCGCTGAACGTTTGAAGATGTCACGGAAACATTTTGAATTCTGAATATTCCTGCAGCTTGCTTCACACACACATTGATCTCCTGACCGAATCAAAGCTGAGGTAGGCTTTCAATTTGTTCTTGGTACATCAGTCACTTATTATTTGGGAGAGAAACCTTTCTAATGATGCATTTACACCGCTCTTTGATGAAGTTTCACCTCCAAATCAGAGAAAGCACGACTCATTTCTGCTGAAAGACCTAATTTAAGGGGGGGGGGAATCAAAATCTCACTGAAAACACAAATAGCGGCATAAATCATCATTTTTACAGGAAGGAAGCTATTAAAAAGGCCATGCATTGACTTTTGTTTTAAAAGATGTAAATAATCAAAGTTGTACGCATGTTAGGCAACTATTTATCCACAAAAACAAAGTCTGCGGAATTAGACCTGATTTTAGTGCATTAGTGAGAGCATTTCGATTAAGGCAGACATTTAGATGGGGATGAATTAGATTGTAAGGCAGAGGGATAGCACGAGAAAGAAGGGGAATGGTAGCCAAAATTAACACCGTAAGGCCATAGGATAAAGGAGCAGAATTTGGCCATTCAACCCATAAATTCTCCCCTCTCTGTCCTGGGTCTCCTCCATTGCCAGAGTGAGCAACAGCGAAATTGGAGGAACAGCACCTCATATTCCGTCTGGGGTCCTTGCGTCCTTATGGCATTAACATTGAATTCTCCCCTCTCTGTCCTGGGTCTCCTCCATTGCCAGAGTGAGCAACAGCGGAAATTGGAGGAACAGCACCTCATATTCCGTCTGGGGTCCTTGCGTCCTTATGGCATTAACATTGAATTCTCCCCTCTCTGTCCTGGGTCTCCTCCATTGCCAGAGTGAGCAACAGCGGAAATTAGAGGAACAGCACCTCATATTCCGTCTGGGGTCCTTGCGTCCTTATGGCATTAACATTGAATTCTCCCAATTTGGCTAGCCCGTGCTGTCTCCTCCCCTTCCTTAACCCTCTAGCTGTCTCCTCCCATCCGCCCGCCCTCGGGCTCCTCCTCCTCCTCCCTTTTTCCTTCTTTCTTTCCCCACCCCCCATCAGTCTGAAGAAGGGTTTCGGCCCGAAATGTCGCCTATTTCCTTCGCTCCATAGATGCTGCTGCACCCGCTGAGTTTCCCCAGCAATTTTGTGTACCAACCCATAAAGTCTACTCTGCCATTCAATCATGGCTGATATATCTTTCCCTCTCAACCCCATTCTCCTGCCTTCTCCCTGTCACCTCTGACACCTGTACTAATCAAGAACTTGTCAATCTCTGCCTTAAAAATACCCAATGACTTGGCCTCCACTGCCGTCTGTGGCAATGAATTCCACAGATACACCACCCCATGGCTAAATAAATTCCACCTCATCTCCATTTTGAAGGTACATCCTTTTATTCCAAGACTTTACCATTATTGGAAACACAACACAAGGAACTGCGGATGCTGGTATCTTGAACAAAACACAGTGCTGGCAGAACTCAATGGGTCAGGCAGCATCTGTGGAGGGAAATCTGTTAAGGGTCCCGACCAGAAACTTTGTCAGTTAATTTCCCCCCACAAATCCCATCGAACCAGTTGTTCCTCCATGGGCTTTTGTTTTACTCAAGCTGTTGGATTACAAAGGTAGCAGGGGAGAGAGGGGAGAGAGAGGAGAGAGAGGGAGAGGGCCCAGGGCCTCTTTCCCTGCTGTAGCTCTAAACTAAACTAAACTAAACAGTTCAAGAATAAGGGGTAGGCCATTTAGGACTGAGATGAGGATAAACGTTTTCAACCAGAGAGTTGTGAATCTGTGGAATTCTCTGCCACAGAAGCAGTGGAGGCCAATTCACTGGATGTTTTCAAGAGAGAGTTAGATTTTGGGCTAACAGAATCAAGGGATATGGGGAAAAGCAGGAACATGGTACTGATTTAGGATGATCAGCCATGATCATATTGAATGGTAGTGCTGGCTCGAAGGGCCGAATGGCCTACTCCTGCACCTATTGTCTATGTTTCTATGAGAAGGGAGGGAAGTGCTTCGAGAGAGCAGAGAGAGCGGGACAGAGGGTATAGGTGGAGACATAGAGATGACAAAGAGTGAAGGGGAGAGACAAAAATGAGAGTGAAGGGAGAGAGAGGCAGAAAGACAGATAGGGAGAGAAAGGGAATGGAGAGAGAGACAGAGGGAGGCAGGTACAGGAGAGGCAGAGGCAGAGAAAGGGCAGAGAGAGGGGGGGGCAGAGAGAGATAGGGGGGACAGGGAGAGAGGGAGAGAGAAGAAGAGAGAGAGAAAGAAGAAGCAGAGAGGGAGAGAGACAGGCAGGTAGAGTCAGGGACAGAGGGTGAGAGGCAGAGAAAGCAAGAGGGATGGAGAGAGAGACAAAGAGAGAGGGATGGAGAGAGGTGTAGATAGCAAGGGGGGCACTGAGAGAGAAAATAGAGAGAGAGAGAAGGAGAGGCAGAAAATGAGAGAGAGAGATGGAGCAGAGAGAGAGAGATGAAGACAGAGGGAGAGAGAGAGAGGGAGGTGATGGCCAGTTGAGTGATGAGTCTGAGGCCATGCCAGATAAGGCTGAAGGCGGGTATTTGAGGTACACACAGCAGCCCTGTGCTGGAAGCAGCCATGTATTTCCTGATGTTAATGTTATACCAACAATCTAGAGCTTGGTAAAACAGCACGACGTTATCCCTTTGAGGACAGCAGTAGCATTTTTGTTTCAATTCCAAAAATAATATGAGTTTAAAATGTTATTTTTTTAAAATAAAAATTCACTACTGTTTTACACTTTGCTCTCACCATGTTCTCTGATATTCCAAGTTAAAACATTTTAAGGACAGAGGAAAAAAAAACATCAAGGGGGAGCATCTTTGAACAAAGTCCTGTGGGTGTTCAGACTGATGTTTCATTAATGGCAAATACAACAATCTGCTTTTATTAAAACATCTCTTCCTGTTTGTTCACGATTTCCTTTTCCCTTTAAATTAATAATTGATTAATTGGCAGAACACAAAATGGAAACAGGCCCTTCGGCCCACTGAATCCATGCTGGCCATCGATCACCCGTTCACATTAGTTCCATGTTATCCCACTTTCTCATCCACTCTCTACTCACTGGGGGCAATTTACAGAGGGCCGATTAACCTCCAACCCACTTTGGGATGTGGGAGGAAACCGGAGCACCCGGAGGAACGCGGTCACAGGGAGAACGTGCAAACTCCACACCCAGACAACACCCATGGTCAGGTTTGAACCCGGGATTCTGGCGCTGTGAGGCAGCAGCTCTACCTGCTGCGCCTCTGTGCCACCCTTAAATAATAATCATCCACTTGATAATGCCTGTTTAGATGCGGGCTGGCAGTGAACAGATTGAAATAACTGGGGGATATAATAATCTGCACTGTTTAATTTCAAACATTCATGCACAATTATATATATTCAAAGGGTACAGAAAGTTTCATAGAAAGACATTTGCCACAATTCAACAGCAATTGATCTTCTTAGTGAAATCGTTTTGTTTTGTTCAACAGTATAGCATCTGGCTGCTGGCATCTTTCATCTTGGGTAGACTAGCCATCCACACTGGAATAGCTCACCTTCTCGTTCTCCTTGTGCAGGAAGGAACTGCAGATGCTGCTTTAAACCGAAGACAGACACAAAGAGCTGGAGTAACTCAGCGGGACAGGCAGCATTTCAGGAGAAGGGGAATGGGGGAAGAAGGGTCTCGACCTAAAACGTCACTCCTTCCTTCTCTCCAGAGATGCTGCCTGTCTCTGCAGAGTCACTCCAGCTTTTTGTGTCTACCTTCTGTTTCTCTTCTCCTGTCGGCTTCTACAGCAGTTAACGTATTTGACACAGAACATAGAATATAAAATAAAGCAGTGCAGGAGCAGGCCCTTCGACCCACAATGTCCCTGCTGAACAGGATGCCAAGTTAGACTCATCTTCTCTGGCTGCCTGTGATCCACATCCCTCCATTCCCTGCATATCCACGTGCCTGTCTAAAAACCCTGTTAAACACAACTGTTGTATCTCCCTCCATCATCACAGCGCGTTCCAATCACCCACCACCCTCTGTGTAAAAACACTTGCCCCGCACATCTCCTTTAAATTCTTAATTGTTAAGAAGGTTATGGGCTTTTGACTGTCCTCGATCACAGCTTTTGTGTTAAGTCAATGAAAAAGCAATCAATGGACAAGATGCTAATTTCCGAGTATGAAAATGGCCATAACTTTCTTAATACTGAAGATATGAAAGTGAATTAGGTGTCAAATTAAACTTCTTCTTATGCTTTATCTGATGGGATAAATTGCAGACTTGATTTTTTAAATCTCAAAATGTTGTAACATTGCTACTGATTGGGGATGATCAGCCATGATCACATTGAATGGCGGTGCTGGCTCGAAGGGCCGAATGGCCTACTCCTGCACCTATTGTCTATTGTCTAAACTTTGCCCCTCTCATCTTAAAGATATGCCCTCTCGTCTTTGACATTTCCACACTTGGTAAAGGTTGCTGTCTACCCTATCTATGCCTCTCATAAGTTACTCTCTCTCCATCCCTCCCCCACCCTAGCTCTCCGAACAGTCTGACTGTCCTCTCGGTTAAATTTTACCTTTGTATACCTCGTTGTCAGCTTCCCCTAGCTAACAATGATCTATACATATTCCTTGGACCATCCCCTTTGATCTCTCGTTTTCACACCTTAACCTTCCATTTCTCTGTCTCCCTCTCCCCTGACTCTCAGTCTGAAGAAGGGTCTCGACCCAAAACATTAGCCATTCCTTTCTCCAGAGATGATGCCTGTCCCGCTGAGTTGCTCCAGCATTTTGTGTCTATCTTCAGTTTATATACTTTTCCATGTATTTTTGCCCTTGCACTCTCTAATTCATTTGACTCATTTTCTCTTTATTTTGTGCAACTGGAATCCATCCTACATCAGTTTTAGCCCTTGTGGCCTCTGCCTTAGAACCAAGTCCGCTAACTCATGCAGAAGACATCTCATCGTCTGAAGAAGGGTTCCGACCTGTAACGTCACCCATCTTTTTCTCCAGAGGTGCTGCCTGACCCGCTGAGTTACTCCAGCACTGTGTTTAATCATCCTCTCTGTGTTTCTGGCTTTTACCTCCGCTCCCAGTCAGCTCCCAGCTGAAAGACTAAATCATTCCCCTCTCTTTTAAACATCCTCATCAAACTGTCACGCCCTTAAGAATGGTGACATAACATAAACCTAAACACAGTGAGCTTGCAATGGTTGTAAAGAATGGTTGGATCCGGCTTGGTTAGATGTACAGGTTAATGTTGACCTGAATTTGGATGGACTGCTGAGCTGAGTGGCAATGTCCGTCGGGGAACGTTGCCGACTGGCCCTCTCCAGACTGCAGGAGTACGTGCTGAGGGACGCACTGAAGCTCGGTGCAGCCAACGCCAAGGCTCTGTGGGGGAGGACCGCAGTCTCGGGTCCTTCCGCTGCTGGGCATTGGGGGGCAGCGTCTGGTGGGGACACCCCTCAAACAAGGGAGGAGATATCACCCCGGGGGGCCACATGGGTGGCAAGGGTGCAAACAAGGAACTGCAGAAGCTGCTTTACAAAACATAGTGCTGGAGTAACTCAGCAGGTCAGGCAGCGTCTCTGGAGAACAAGGATAGGGGACATCTCAGGTCAGGATTCTTCCTCAGACTGGTTGTGAGGGGGAAAGAAAGCTGGAAGAGGGGAGGGGTGTTTTGTTTAAAGATAGGTGCTAACACTACTGAGAATAGTTCATTATTGTCACATGTACAGTGCGAAGCTTTTTCTTGCATGCTGTCCAGTCAAAGAAAAGACTATACAGGAAGAATACAGTCAGGCAGTCCACAGGATTAAAGGTACAACATTTGTTACAACGTGCAAAGTCCATGCCTACCCGACCTCTCCCTACAGCTCAGGCCCTCGAGTCCTGGCAACATCCTCCACAATCCTCTCTGCACCCTTTCCAGCTTGACAACATATTTCCTGCAGAAATATGACCAAAACTGAACACGATACGCGAACACTTAGTTTTAGTTTTAAAGATACAGCGTGAAAACAGGCCCTTCGACCCACTGTCCGCGGACCAGACTAGTTCCACGTTATCCTAGTTTTGCATCCTACACACTAGGGGCAATTTACAGAGGCTAGTTGGCCTACAAATGTGGGCAGAGACCCACACGGTCGCAGGGAGAAGGTACAGACTTTCAACAGACAGCACCCATGTTCAGGATCGAACCTGGGTCTCATGGCGCTGTGTGGCAGCAACGATACCACTGCGCCACCCTATGTTTGCTATTTAGCTGTAGGACATGTGTACCAGCCCACAGTGTAAGTTGTAAGCCACCAATACTTACTCAGCACCAGAGAGTGGTTGTGGAAGTGTTTAAGAAGGAACTGCAGATGCTAGAAAATCGAAGGTACACAAAAAAGCTGGAGAAACTCAGCGGGTGCAGCAGCATCTATGGAGCGAAGGAAATAGGCAACGTTTCGGGCCGAAACCCGGAAGGGTTTCGGCCCGAAACGTTACCTATTTCCTACAGTGGTGATTGTTCAACTCTTTGCATGGAGCGAAGGAAACGTTGCCTATTTCCTATAGTGGTGATTGTTCAACTCTTTGCATGGAGCGAAGGAAACGTTGCCTATTTCCTTCGCTCCATAGATGCTGCTGCACCCGCCGAGTTTCTCCAGCTTTTTTGTGTATCAGTGGTTGTGGAAGCGTCCTCAGTGGAAAACGAATTAACAGCAGAGAATGGACAAAGGGATGATATGTGCATTTTCTGTGTGTTTTTATATAGACATTAGATAAAAGGAACACTGACCCAACTGATTAGCCTCTGATTTAATATATTGACACACGGGCACAAATAATTCTGTTTAGTGGCTTTTCCCTCAGATGGATCAATTAAACTCGTTATTAAATTTGACTTCTTGTCAAGAGCCAGAAGAAATGCTGACATCAAAAAATGTTGCATGCATTTTAAACAACAAAGCTATCGAGACTCAGTTAAAAGTTAATGATGCACAGAAATTGGCTTAATGGAGACAACTTCAGCAATGAAAGGGATGGCTGGGAGAAGCAGCTGAAGGGATGGCTGTGGAAGCGAGGATGCCTGTACTATTAAACAAATTCATAAATTATTGATGCATTCGCTGCACAAGGAGAGAGAGAGAGAGAGAGAGAGAGTGAGAGTGAGAAAAAGAGAGAGTGTGAGAGAGAGAGAGTGAGTGAGAGAGAGAGAGAGAGAGAGAAAGAGAGATAGAGAGTGAGAGAGTGTGTGTGAGAGAGAGAGAGAGAGAGAGAGAGAGACAGACAGACAGAGAGTGAGAGAGAGAGTGAAAGAGAGAGCGTGAGAGAGAGAGAGAGAGTGAAAGAGAGAGAGTGAGAGAGGGATTGAAAGAGAGAGAGTGAGAGAGAAAGAGAGTGAGAGAAAGAGAGAAAGAGAGCGAGAGAGAGAGAGAGAGAGAGAGTGAAAGAGAGAGCGTGAGTGAGAGAGAGAGTGAGAGAAAGAGAGAGAGAGAGAATGTGAGAGAGAGGGTGAGAGAGAGAGTGGGAGAAAGAGAGAGTGAGTTGAGATCTCCTCTCGTTCTCTCTCGTCTCTCTCTCTTTCTCTCTCTCTCTCTCCCCTCTCTCGCTCTCTCGCTCTCTCTCTCCTCTCTCTCTCTCGCTCTCTCTCTCTCCTCTCTCTTCCTCGCTTCTCTCTCTCTCTCTCTCTCTCTTCTCTCTTTCTCTCTCGCTCTCTCTCTCCTCCTCTCTCTCTCGCTCTCTCTCTCTCTCTCTCTCTCTCTCCCTCTCTCTCTCTCTCTCTCTCTTTTTTTGTTTTTCTTCCTTTTTGTTTTGTGCTCGCGCGCTCTCTCTCGCGCGCGCGCTCTCGCTCTCTCTCAGCGCTCTCTCTCTCGCGCTCTTTCTTGCCCGCGCGCTCGCGCTTCGCTTTCTTTCCGCCCTCGTCTCGCTCTCGCCCTCGCTCTCTCGCTCTCTCTCTCGCTCTTTCTCGCTCTCTCGCTCTCTTTCTCTAGCAGAGAGAGACAAAGAGGGCGATAGTATTTCGCTGCTCATTTAAAAAAAGAAATGTTGCATTTGTTAGACATACATAGTTAGTGTCTAGTGGGTAATGAGGAATGGTGAACACATAGTCTTCTGATTCAGTGTGTCACCCAGCGCCAAATTAGATATTTTTTTTATCTTGGAGGAGAAGTTGTTGGGTGATGTTACTAGTTGTTGGTGTCGAGCAAACTGTTTTGTCTTTGGGTTGACTTGCGTTGGCCGCAGCCTACACAGTAGGAGTGGTGGAGAAAGGGGGCCATTTATACTCTGCTCCTGCAATGTATGGGCAGTCAGTAGTCGGATTGAGGCCCGTGTTTTCTTTAGGTTCGGGTGGCAAACCAAATCTTGCAGCCCTCCGCAGTCCAGAAAAGTGCCTTTTTGTTTTCTGTCGGGAGAGTTAAGTATTCCCCACGGAACACAATGAATAGAGCATTTTGTCGGACACCAAGTTGGAGACACTGAATTCTTGTTTTTGATAATTATACTTGTCTGTCACTGGGTGTGCACATGACATTTGAGCATGTTTAAAGTCTTAACACACTCATGTGCCTGCAATAATGTCACTTAAAACAAGCCGGCCTTTCTGCAGACAACAGTGCTACGCTTGTTGTCCTCTCAGGCCCAAAGCAGCTGGGAGGCAATTGTCAAGACAACAGCTTCATCTCTGTGAAACATAGGATGAGGAGAGAAACAGACCTCATCAGCTACAACAATGACAATCCTGTAACGCTACTCGCAACATGTGCACAAGTCCTGTCTGTGGGGGTTGCAGATAGACGGCTAAATAGCCGGGATGAGAATGAATCAGCAACCCACGTTCACCTCCTCCTGCCTCAAATAGTACGTGGGACACAGCTCAGCACAGTACAGCACGGGAGCAGGCCCTTCAGCAAACGTTTCTGTGCGTATTTGTGTGTTTTTTACAACTTTTTGGACTTGAAGACTTTAGATGTACAAGGCGGAAACAGACCCTTCATCCCATCGAGTCTGTGCTGACCTGGCGATCACCCCGTACACTAGCACCATCCCACACTCGCTCTAGGATTACAATTTTACCAAAAACGATTAATCTACACGTCTTTGGAGTGTGGGGGGAAAGCGGAGCACCCGGAGAAAACCCACATAGTCACAGGGAGAACATGCAAACTCCGCATAGGCAGCACCCGTGGTCAGGATCGAATGCGAGTCTCTGGCGCCGCAAGGCAGCAACTTTACTACTGTGCCATTGTTTCAGGCACAGTACAGTGTAGGCTGTACAGTCAATTCTAAACTAGACTTTCTCATTTTTAGTATTACAGAAAGATTGCTAAGTTTAAAGAAATAAAATGGATTGAATAAATTAGGTGGTCAGGCTCTTGAATAGCCTAAAAAGGACACAAAATGTTGGGTTAACTTAGCGGGTCATGCAATATCCTTGAAGAACATGGAGAGGTGACGTTTCAGGTCAGGCCCCTCTTCAGACTGATAGTCACTTTGTGCTTTAAAAAAAAATAAACCAGCATCTGCAGTTCTCTGTTTCTACCTTAAATAACTTAAACAGCGTATAGCACGACCATCAGCTATAGACGCCCACACCAACAGCAGCAACAACAACAATAGGGGTGGCGTGGTGGCACAGTGGTAGAGCTACTGCCTTACAGCGCCAGAGATCCGGGTTCGATCCTGACTACGGCTGCTTGTCTGTACAGAGTTTGTACGTTCTCCCCGTGACCTGCGTGGGTTTTCTTCGGGATCTCTGGTTTCCTTCCACACTCCAAAGATGTACAGGTTTGTGGGCTAATTGGCTTCCTAATAGGATAGTGTTAGTGTATGGGGATCGTTGGTCAGCGCGGACTCAGTGGGCCAAATGGCCTGTTTTTGCTCTGTATCTCTAAGCTAAACTAAGCAAGGAACTCATCGGGTGCAGCAGCATCTATGGAGTGAAGGAAATAGGCAACGTTTCGGGCCAAAACCCTTACTCAGGTTTCGGCCCAAAACGTTGCCTATTTCCTTCGCTCCATAGATGCTGCTGCACCCGCTGAGTTTCTCCAGCATTTTTGTGTACCTTCGATTTTCCAGCATCTGCAGTTCCTTCTTAAGACACAAGGAACTGCAGGTGCTGGAATCTTGAGTAAAACGCAAAGTGCTGGAGGAACGCATCAGGTCAGGCAGCATCTGTGGAGGGAATGGAAATACCATGTTTCTGGTCAGAACCCTTCAGACATAGCAAGGCACAATGAATGTACTGGCTCCTATTTGTCTATAAAATAGAACGAGAGCCAACCACAATGTTGGTTGGTCATATCCCTCTATTCCCTCCCTGTCCACGTGTCTGTCTAAATGCTTCTTCAATCTTGCTGTTGTACCTGCTATCGCCATTATTCTTGGCAGCAAACTCCAGGTACTGTGCCTCCTCTGTCTAAAATATCTTTCCTCGTAAATCTTCTTTCAACTTTCCCCATCTCACCTTAAAGCTGTACACTATAGTATTTGGTATTTCCACCCCGGGAAAATAGACACTGACTACTGTACCTATCTGTATGTCTGAAGAAGTGTTTCGGCCCAAAACGTTGCCTATTTCCTTCGCTCCATAGATGCTGCCGCATCCGCTGAGTTTCTCCAGAAATTTTGTCTACCTTCGATTCTCCAGCATCTGCAGTTCCTTCTTGAACACAGTACCTATCATGCCTGTGGGTCTCAGAGTTCCACATACATATAACATCCTCTATTTTACTTCTAGTACTGTTTAGCAAATTCAATGAGCAATGACATGGGAAGAATTGATTGAAAGATACGGCATTGAACCAGGCCCTTTGGTCCACCAAATCCACGCCCTTCATCTGTATAAAATCAGCCCTCAGCCTCACGCGCTCCAAGAAGTCATTTAGTGAATTGTAATAGTTTAATTTAGTTTAGTTCATTATTGTCATGTGTACCGAGGTACAGTGAAAAGCTTTTGTTTTCGTGCTATTCAGTCAACGAAAAGACTATACGAATACAAGTAAGCAGTCTACAGGGCACAGACAAAGGATAAAGGGAACAACATCTAGTGCAAGATACAAAGACTGATAAAGTCCGATTAAAGATAGTCCTAGGTTCTCCAATGAGGTAGGTGGGAGGTCAGGACCATACTTTAGCTGTTGATAGGACCACTGAGTTGTCTGATAACCGCTGGGAAGAAACTGTCCCTGAATCTGGAGGTATGTATTTTCAACCTGTACCTCTTGCCTGATGGGAGAGGGGAGCAGAGGGAGTGAGACTGGTCCTTGATTATGCTGGTGGCCAGCGTGAAGTGTAGATGAGTCAATGGAAGGGAGGTTGTTTGTGTGATGGTCTGGGCTGCGTCCGCAACTATGCAATTTCTTGCGGTCTTGGATGGAGCTGTTCCCAAACCATGCTGTGATGCATCCCGGTGAAATGCATCCCCCTGTAGAGGTTAGAGAGAGTTGTTGGGGAACATGCCGAACTTCCTAAACCGTCTTTGGAAGTCTTGGCCATGGCTTCAAGAAAGCAAGGAACCGCAGATGCAGGTTCACACCAAAGAAAGACACAAAGTGCTGGAGTAACTCAGCGGGTCAGGCTGCATCCCCGCAGAACATGGAGAGGTAATGTTTCAGTTTGAGGATTAATCTTTAAGAATAATCTTCCAGTTGACGTTGTCCCAGCGAGGTGGGACCGATTATTCAAGGAGATGGAAAGAACGACAATATAAGTGGTGAACGTGTCCAATTACAGCAGGCAGTTATAACTTTATTTCCCATTTACAGTTATTAGATTCTATTTTACATTGTGCAACATTTTTAATTATATTTTATTAAACCAAAAGGATCATTTAAACATTTTCCTGGCTGGGTGAGCTATTTAATGAGAACATCTCAGTAAAATTATATCTGTTTGTTAATGATGAAAAGCTTTGAAATCATGCTAATTTCCCTCCTGCGCATTGGGTTTAATACTGGCACTGGTATGGGATGCTTGTGCTTCCGAGTGCTGGAGCTTTAAAAGAATAGAAGGGATGGAGATCACCAAAATATTTAATTGGTGATATTATTGTATTATGTGGTCATGTCATGTTTTTATGTCATGGTACAAAATCCTGATCCTCACCTACAAAGCCCTCCACCATCTGCCCCCCCCCCCCCATATCTCACTGACCTCCTTTCCCCCTACCAACCCTCACGGTCCCCTCAGATCCACATCAGCCGGTCTCCTCTCCATCCACAAGTCCAACCTCCGCAGTTTTGGGGACAGAGCCTTCTCCAGGGCAGCTCCCAGGCGCTGGAACTCCCTCCTCCATCTGATCCGCAATTCCGTGTCCCTCACCATCTTCCAGTCCCGCCTCAAGACCATCTATTCACCTCTGCCTATCCTTAGCCCCACGGCCCCCTCCCTTATCATCTGTGCATTAATTGCCTCATATTGTGTTTTGAATTGTATTCTGTCTTTACTTTGTGTACTAGTCATGTCTCTACTATTTATTTCATTCCCCTTACATGTTTTCCTCTCCCTGCTAAATTTTTGTAAGGTGTCCTTGAGACTCATGAAAAGCGCCCATAAATAAAATGTATTATTATTATTATTATGGTAGGTTATTCGCCAATTGCTTTTGTGATATTTATAAAAGTTACTAAAAGAAATGTTCAGGATTATCGGGGGTGAATGGTGGATTTGTAAAGTGGGGTAGATGCTCTCAAGTCAAGTCAAGTTTATTCATCACATACACATACACATACGAGATGTGCAGTGAAATGAAAAGTGGCAATGCTCGCGGACTTTGTGCAAAAAGACAAACAACAAACAACCAAACAAACTACAACAGAATGTAACAGAATCACATGTTTTTTTCATATTAAATATTGTGGGCGGAAGGAAAAAGGGAAAAAACAGGTTAAGGTTGCCATTTGAGCTGCCACCTCGAATTACATCCTCATTCCCTCTCTCCACTATTAACATATTTTAAAATACCCATAGTCATCACAATTGAATGAAGCATTGCTAAATAACACCTATAATTTGTCACCTGAGGTAAGATTGGTTGACACCATGGAACAAACGCACTGATAGGATCGTGGAATAATATGTGACTCTAGAGGCCTTTGTTGATGAATTATTGTTGCTGTCATAGAGTCCTACAGCGCGGAAACAGGCCCTTCAACCCAACTCGCTCGTGCTGACCCAGATGTCCCATCTCAGCCAGTCCCACTGCCCACGTTTGGTCCATATCCCTCTAAACCTTTCCAACCTATGAATCTGAGGCCCGGATAATCAAGAACTTATATCGATCTTTAAAAATACCCATTGACTTGGCCTCCACAGCTATCTGTTGCAATGAATTCCACAGATTCACCACCCTGTGGTGAAAGAAATTCCTCCTCATCTCCATCCATTTATTCTGACGTTGTTCCCTTTGTTTCTAGACTGCCCTATTACTGTAAACACTCTTTCCACACCCACTCTCTCTAGGACTTTCATTGTCTGGTATGTTTCAATGAGGACCCCCCTCATCCTGCTAAACTACAGTTAGCACAGGCCCAGTGCCGCCAAACGCTCATCATACGTTAACCCAATCATCCCTGGGATCGTTCTCGTAAACCTCCTCTGGACCCTCCAGTACACCAGTACATCCCTTCTTCAGATATGGGGACCAACTGCTTCGTGATAATACAACTGTGGCCTCCCCAGCGCTCGGTAAAGCCCGCTGGAGTATGGTGGGCTGGCTCAGTCCTACACTCGGAGAGAAGACTGTGCTGTGCGGCAGAAATAATACAATAAATGGGTTTTAACCACATTTTCCTCAGATAGACAGTCTCTTTGTCAAAGATTGCTGGTACAACATAACAAATTATGTGTTTGTGGGGACTTCAAGTAAGCCTAGCTAACCGAGTGTAGATTGTGTTACAGCAGCTGTAGATTTAATCTCCTACTGCCAGGCATTTCCTGCAGTATGTAAGCCATCCTTACAGACAGGAGGAGGTTGATTAGCACCAGTCTAGGCTGGGCAAAAAGCCTTTGTTACCGCTGATCATTTCTATGTCCATTTGCCCTTTTTCACCCCATGGGCAATTTAGCACTCGAGCAATTTTGTTGAGTGCACTTAAAAAATAGATTTTGTTGCTTTTTAAAGAGAGGAAACCTGTCTTTATTGCTGTGGAGTTCACTGGAAAGCAGGAGGATTGAGGCAAGATGTGTTTATCTTGATTTTCATCTGGAAGCCAGGGAATAACAAGACTTTGGGAACAATGCTGTTATTTGTCCATGGCCAAAATTCTATCCGCACTATTCATTGCTTGAGCTCAGGTGGCAAAGAAAGTGATTTTCTTTCAACTTTTCTATTTCTCCATTCGGGAAAGACCCCCACTGGTGCTGTTTGTTTATTGGCAGTTTTCCCAAATGGAGATAGTAACCCTTCTCTGGGAAGAGCAGCCAAACATAATCAAAATAGATACAAAAAGCTGAGTAACTCAGCGGGACAGGTAGGATCTCTGGATGGAAGGAATGGGTGACTTTCGGGTCAGACCCTTCTTCAGGTGCGAGTCAGGGGAGAAGGACCTCTCTTTTCATACCTTACCCTCCCTTAGTCTCCTGGACCCCCTCTCATAGAACATAGAAACAGGGGCAGGAGTAGGCCATTCGGCCCTTCGGCCACCCCGCACCGCCATTCAATATGAACATGGCTGATCATCCAACTCAGTAGCCTGTACCTTCCTTCTCTCCATACCCCTTTAGCCACAAGGCCACATCTAACTCCCTCTTAAATATAGCCCATGAACTGGCTTCAACTACCTTCTGTGGCGAGAATTCCAGAGAGTCACCACTCTCTGTGTGAAAAATGTTTTTCTCATCGCAGTCCTAAAGATTTTCCCCCTTATCCTTAAACGGTGACACCTGTTCTGGACTTCCCCAACATCGGAACAATCTTCCTGCATCTAGCCCCGTCCACCTCTAAGAATTTTGTACGTTTCTATTAAGATCCCCCTCAATCTTCTAAATTCTAGCGAGTACAAGCTTTCCCCATACTCTCAGTCTGAAGAAGGGTCTCAACCCGAAACATCAACCATTCCTTCTATCCAGATATGCTGCCTGTCCAGCTGTGTTACTCCAGCATTTTGTGTCTATATTATCCTACCCCATTCAGGTCCTTTTTCTCTCCGCGTCTCGTCCCTCAAAGGTGCAGAAGCTGAAAAGCACAAGACTCAGAGCAGCTTCTTCCCCTCTGTTATCACGTCTGAATGGTCATGGAGTCTAGAACATGGAGTCATCAGCATGGAAACAGGCCCATCGGCCCACACCGACCATCTACTCTAGTCACACCTGCCTGGATTGTCCCAATCTCCCTCAAAACATGCTTCTGCAGTTCTCTGTGTCCTTTATCTGAGGAATGAAATGGACAGACGACATTTCGGGGTCAGGACCCTTCTCCGTAAATAAATAGAAACTTAGCCAAAGAAGGTGAATTAATAAGAATGAGCATAATTTTGTTAGACCATATAAGTGTGTTCATAGAAATTTGTGTCAACAGTTCCTTCAAATGGGAGCTGGGCTTTAATGATGGAATTACAGAGGGTGGGATTTCAGAGAGCCTTGTAGGATGTATGGTGACTTTTGGAGAAATCACTGCACAAAAGATCAAAGAACAAAGATTTACTATCCGAACAAATTATAAATTACAGAACAAATTACAAGCCTTCTTTGGATAACACCTTTATGCCCCTGTCCCACTTAGGAAACCTAACGGAAACCTCTGGAGACTTTGCGCCCCACCCAAGGTTTTCCGTGAGGTTCCCGGAGGTTTTGTCAGTCTCCCTACACTGCTTCCACTACCTGCAACCTTCGGCAACCACCTGCAAACCTCCGGGAACTGCACGGAAACCTTGGGTGGGGCGCAAGTCTCCAGAGGTTTCCGTTAAGGTTTCCTAAGTTGGACAGGGGCATTAGACTTTAGACTTTAGAGATACAGTGCGGAAATAGCCCTATGGCCCCCGAGTCTACACCAACCATGATCACCCCCGTACACTAGCACTATCCTACATACCCACACGCGAGGAACCATTTACAATTTTTACCAAAGCCAATTAACCTACAAACCTGTCCGTCTTGGAGTGTGGAGGAAACCGGAGCACCTGGAGAAAGCCCACGTGGTCACAGGGAGAACGTATTAAATCTATACCCGTGGTCAGGATCGACCCGGGGTCTCGTGGCGCTGTAAAGGCAGCAACTCTAGCGCTGCACCACCTACTGTTTGCTACCTTCTTCAAACTTGATGAGAACCTGCTCCCCATGAAGCTGGGCACTAATGGAAGTTTCAGATAATTGATTTTCATACCAAGGCACCGATCATTACCCAATCAAAATCCCTTTAATTTTTATTTATGAGAAAGAATCATTTGACTATCC